>NW_019174446.1:4077124-4084016 GCF_002260705.1 Seriola dumerili | reverse complement strand
ACCAAGGACCCAGAGGACACCAAGGACAACGAGGACACCAAGGACACCGAGGACACCGAGGACCCAGAGGACCATGAGGACCCAGAGGACACCAAGGACACCGAGGACCCAGAGGACCCAGAGGACCGAGAGGGCCCAGAGGACACCGTGGACACTGAGGACCCAGAGGGCATCATGGACACAGAAAACTCTGATGAATCCGAGGACCCTGAGGACCCAGAGGACACAGAGGAAACCAAGGACACCAAGGACCCAGAGGACAACAAGGACAACGAGGACACCCAGGACACCCAGGACAACCAGGACCCAGAGGACCCTGAGGACACTGAGGAGCCAGAGGACAACAAGGACAACGAGGACACCGAGGACCCAGAGGACACCGAGGACACCAAGGACACCGAGGACCCTGAGGACACTAAGGAGCCAGAAGGCCCCCAGGACTATAAAGACTCAGAGGAACCCGAAAATACAGAAGAACCACAAGAACCCCAGGACCCAGAGGACAGCCTGAGAGTCCCCACCCCCAGTGACCTGACCAAAAACTGCAAAGCCAAACTGAGGAGAATCCCTCCACCATCTTTTCCCCATCTCTACCCCATCCTTCCACCATTTCTCCCCCATCTCTCCCCCATCCCTCAACCATCTCTCCCCCATCTCTACCCCATCCTTCCACCATTTCTCCCCCATCTCTCCCCCATCCCTCAACCATCTCTACCCCATCTCTACCCATCCTCCACATTTCTCCCCCCATCTCTCCCCATCCTCAACTCATCCCTCCTCCGCCCTACTTCTAAGCCTATCCCTCCACCATCCGTTCGCACGTCATCTCTCCCCCATCTCCCTCCACCACAAGTCAGATATATGTGTCACTAGAAAGCTGAACTTGAATTCAATACCAGCCAGTGACAGCGGTCTTGTAACAAGCCGGTGTGTGTGTGTTGTATGTGTGTGGTGTCGTGTGTGTGTGTGTGTGGTTGTCGATTCGTGTGTGTCATTTTTGCAAAATGAGTCCTGGAGACATCTTACTGTTGTGAGGAACCTTCAGAGTGGTTTATGGAGTACAATGTTAATTTTACTATGCGACATCATCACCAGCTCTGCAAACAGATGCAGCCACGGACCTTCAACAGGCGTGTGAGTTTTGAGCTCAAATGAAGCGTGTTGACGCTCTACCTACACACCTGTAGAAGATAATTCCAAAGCAATGAGCTCTGTATATAATGGAGTACGCCTGTAATTGATTTGTAATAACTTACTTTTATGACTCATGGATGCCAAATTTAACATCCATGAATTCCACAGTAACCCAACATTCCACGATGACACACACACGCACAGCACACACACAGACACACACAAACACAGAACATGGGAGCTGGGCAAGCGATAAAAACGGGTAGGCTCAAAGAGATGTTCGTCGTCGCGTTATTAGTTCGCTACGTGCGTTTTAGCTCCTTGGTCCTGGTGGTCTCTACTTAGCTTTCGGTGGGCTGTTGTGTTTATTTCCTGTGGGTAGCCGCGTAACGGGTTGTTTGCGGTAATATCTGTCTACGTATTTGACGTCCTGCGCCTGGTTGCGGGTCGGTATTTATGTCTGTTCGCGGTCCCCGTTGGTAAGTACATGTCTGATGGTGTGTATGTGATCGTCTAGCTCTGTTTTCCGCCTGTTGATTGTGAAGAATGCTAAAGTTAAGCCCCCACTGTCACGGCCCCTGGTATACTTCCTTTCTTCTTCCTCTTCTCTCTTACCTCTCTCTCCTCTCAATCCCTGCGAACCTGGTCGAGGCAGATGCGCCGCCCACCGCTGAGTTCCTGGTTCGTCAGAGGTTTCTTTCGTATTAAAAGAGCACCTAGCTTTATTTCCTCTCCGCTTCGCCAGAGTGCTTGCTCAGTTGGGAACTGTTGCGGCTTTCTCTCCCGAATCACTC
The DNA here is from genome assembly GCF_002260705.1 of Seriola dumerili. Classification (NCBI taxonomy): domain Eukaryota; kingdom Metazoa; phylum Chordata; class Actinopteri; order Carangiformes; family Carangidae; genus Seriola; species Seriola dumerili. Next base: position 4,082,088 of record NW_019174446.1, on the reverse strand, counting down.
TTTCTAGCTATCACATATTTCTGTATGCAAACATTGCATTGTATGTCATAAGTGCTTGCAGCTATGATGAGCTACGTGGAGTTAGTTCAGCTATGTGCCACATATCACAATGTGAGCAGTCTATTCTACACCTTACTTCTAATAACAAACTCTAGTTGCGAGAGTGACATTTCAACTTATTCCACAAAGAATTGAATTGTGATTGACCATTAAAAATAGATCAGAAAACATCTTTATTGTTAATCATTCAATACATTATAAGAAATTTATAAAAATCTATGGAAGTCTATTTATGAGCATTTGTGACATGACTGATAATAACATGAATCATGTGTTTGAAAACATTGTACAAATGATTTAAGGTTTGTGTAGAGGTCTACCTGGTATTGTTTTTTATATAAATTATCCACCACACATCTTTCCTCCAATCAAAAGAGTGGCTGTGTGAGAATTATGTCACTTATAAACAATCTCATAGGTCCAGTTTGCTTCCACTCTGTCTGTAGGATATTATTGTGTTCTGCCCCAAGTAAGATAATTTTATTGTGGTTGTCTGTGACTCTCTTTAAAGAATAACAATCCACCAGTTCTGATATATGTCAAAGTCACCAGAATTCAGTGTCCCAAAATGGCAGTCAGATAGCAGAGTGTCTAGTTGGATATGTACAACAGAATATGTCTTTGCCAAATTCTGAGTTGTAAAATTCCTCGGTTCAATGTGTGTAGCCATGTTTTATTTCTGTGCAGAATCCAGACATGCTGATCTATGCCTCAGCTCCCTTCTGCCTCTCTCTTCCAAGAGGATCAAAGTCATTTTTTTTTTAAAAGTACTACATTTCAGTATCTCATCTCATTCCAACTTACTAGGACTTCCATATCCTACACGCTAAACCTCTTAAAGTCTGGTCGTTCAGTCCAAAAATAACTATACGTACATCAAACATAAGAAAAAACATAGGATTAACACAAAGCACGCTATGGCAAGTCTTCTTTATTTCATCTCTGTTGATGAAATGATTGTGTTGATGAGTAGTGTTGTGCGGATTAATATACCACGGCTTGTGAGGAAATCTGTTTGGGCCACGAAGTAAAGTGCAGGGATTCGTGACAATAACACCGACAGCGCACAGGCGTCTAGTCCATCAGATCTTCGGCTCTTATTAAACACTGATCCACTGCGCTGCCTCCCCCTCTCACTGATCTGGTCCCTTGTGCATGAGTCAGACAGCTGTGTCTGTTTCACAAAATTCGGATGTTATACCAGAACAATAGGACAATCCTGGAAACACTGATGACGCATGATGTGTTTGGTTTTACTGGATTGATGCTCACAGCCATTATTTTCAGTGTTTTTATTAGTCCCACCACACACACAACATTACACACAAACCACAGTTTTTGGAAAAACAAAACCAAACGAGAAAAAACGGACACCACCATTCAACCGACTACACAGACTTGTTCGCTTCGATCTACTACTGATAATCTTCTGTTCACCCAGCTGGTGCTAGTGTTCAGTCAGAAATCAGCATTAATATGTTTATCACGCGTGACTTTCGTTAAACAGCAATATGTTCAGTTGCAAGCGTTAAGTGGAGCGCCTGTGAACCAGCGATCTCCTTCCCTCCGCCCACAATTCTTGTGCAGAATACATTACAGTTTCAGTGTGGAACCACTCCATAAATTCTCAAGACTGAGGGTATGATACTACATTACAAATATCCAGCCAGCAGGAGGGAGGAGAGAAGAAGGGAGTTGGGGGGGGGGATTCCCCTTAGTTGCATTATTCATCTGTCTAGGGTTTGTGAGAGGTTCTTACCATCTTTATGAAGATGTGCTAAACACAGCAGCTGACACACACACAACATGCTCACATTTGTGCATGACTGCATATTAAATTACAAAAAGTAAGGTGTTAGTAATGTTGTGAGCATGCACAGACAACAAAATGTACATTGCTCATACACTAAATAAACTCTGTTTTGTGCACTTCTCTCTGCTCACCACACACACACTGCAAACACACACACAGAGCAAAACACACACACACACACACACACACACCACACACACAACACTGCAGTGTGTTGGTCTGTGGCTTGAGTGCCGTCTCCTCGCTGACAAATGGGGATGGCGGAAGTCCTCTACAGTTGTAGGTGCTGCACGTGCCACAAGTTTGCGTGTGCTTGGCACCATGCGTTTTGGGGCTCTTTTTTTTTGTCCCGGAATTCCGTTTTTGCTGTGAAGTCGAGTGTTGCTTTGTGTAGTATACTGTTATGTTATACAGCAGATTGTATCCAAGCTGTGTTGTTCATTGGATTTTTCTTGATTTCATAAGCAGCAACTCCACGAATACTGGAAGAGGTCTAAGTATAACACAAATACACACATACTATGAATTATCTTGTCAATCTCTCACATTATGTGTCTTTCACTCCAGTGTTCAAGTATAAGTGGAGTTATCAAAAAACAAAAAAATAATATTAGTAATAAACAATACAAATTAAATGTGATTGTAATGGCCAATACTCACATTTCTACCACAAAATATAAAAAGGAAAGTGGATCGAACCAAATTTTTTTTTTAATAAAAGATTGTATTGTTTATTACTAATATTTTTCTTTATTGTTTTGACTAAATCCACTATATTGGCCACGAGTGAAAAGAACACATTGTGTAGAGAATTGACAGATATTACCCATATATTATGTGTGTATCTTGTGCTTTCTTTTATGACTTTTACCAGTGTAATTTCCGTGAGAGTGCTGCCAGGTAACATTCAGCAAAAAATCCACAATGACACCACCACCAAACCTTGATACATCTTGCTGGTATACGATGTTACCAGTAACTCACAAGCTAAATGACTTCACAGATGCGGACGCAGCATCGGATGCCAACACACAATAGTTTGTTGCGCACGTGCACGCAACTACAGTCTGTAGACAGAAGGCTTCCCATCCCCTTTTGTCAGCTGCAGGAGACTTGTGGCAATCACGCCAAGACCAACACACTGAGTGTGTTGTGTTTGTGTGCTGTGTGTGTTGGTGTTGTTGTGTGTGTGTTTGCGTGTGTGGTTAGAGAGCGATGGAAGTGCCACAAAAAAACAAAGAGTAGTGATGAGACAAAATGTACATTTGTGTCTGTGCGATGCTCACGACTACTCACCTTACTTTTTTTATTTATCGATTTATGCATCATGCAGTGTGAGCATGTGTGTGTGTGGTGTGTGTTATACACTTCATAAAGTATGCAGCCTCTCAAGAGCCTCCTACAGATGACTAATCACTGGTTGAGAATGCCCACCCGCGCCCCCCCAACTCCCTTCTTCTCTCCTTCCTCCCTGCTGGATATTGTAATGTAGGTAATACCCTCAGTTTAGATTTATGGAGTGGCTTACACTTAACTGTAATGTTTGCTGAAGATTGTGGGGAGGAAGGAGACTTCGTGTTATCACAGCATGCTCCACCTAACGCTCGCCAACTGACACATTGTGTTGAAACATCACGCTGACGTAGAACTAATATTAACTGTGATTCTACGTGAGAACTATGCGCACCAGCTGGGGTTCATGAACAGGAGATTATCATGTAGTGAGGAACTAGTCTGTGATGTCGTTTGACATTGGTCGTGTCCGTTTTTTTGTTTGTCTTGTGTTTCCAAAAAACTGTGTTGTGCGTGTATGTTTTGTGTTAGTTGTACGGTGGGACGTATGCATTAACACTGGAATTAATTGCTGTGCAGCATTATCCGCAAGCTAAGCAACAGTAACACGTCTATGTGCCTCTTCATCAGTTTCCAGGATTTGTCTCATGTTTGTATTAACATCAAAATATGTTGTAAACAGACACAGCTCTGATCTCGATGCAGCATACCCAGATAGCTGAGAGGAGCAGCCACAGAGGTGGTATCAGTGTTATAATAGGATCGAGATCTGATACCCTGTATGGTGAACATTGCTGCTGTCTGTTATTGTCAGAATTCCCTGCACAGCTTTGGCCAAACAGTCTTCGGCCTTCAGTAACGGTTTATATCCACAGAGTCCAACTCTCACTCAACCACCACATCATTTCATCACAGAGGATGAATATAAAAGAAACTCTGCACTACTGCTTGTGTGTTATATCTATGTTTTTCTTTACGTTTGATGTAATATTTATTATGGCTAGTGACCTAATACCTTTTAGTAGGTTAGCGGTTTACTTGATACTGGATCCTTTAGTGAGGTTGGAATTAGTGGTACTGAAATGTATAATTTAAAAAAAAAATGACTATTGATTCTTTGGATGAGAGGCAGAGGAGAGGCTGGGACTGTCAGAGTCTTGTGATTTGCACAAAAAGTAAAACTATTGATCGCTCATAACCCTTGAACGAGGATTTTCACTCAGAATTTTGGCAAATATTCTGTTTGTTAACATATCCAAACTACAACTCTCTATGTACATTTCTTTTGGACTGATTTGATGATTGCACCATTCTCTTGGTGGCATTGATTATTCTTTTAAAGATATGTCGACAGACATCACCACACTAAACATTATCTTACTTGGGCATGAGACACCTAACTATGCTTACAGCCGAGTGAAGCCAAATTACATGACCTAAGAGATTTGTTAAAGTGAATTTCAACACATTCCAACTCTATTCGATTGGAGGAAATGTGTGTGGATTATTATACAATCAATAAACAGGTGCCTCTACACAAGCCGTGTCAAATCATTTGTAAATGTTATCAACCACATTGATATCATATATTTTATCAGTCATTTGCACCAAATGCTCATAATATGAACTAATCCGAATAGATTTAAATATCTTAAATTGTTATTGATCTGTGATAACAATAAAAGTTTTATTTATCTATTTTGAATCAATTCAATCACATATCTTTGTGATAGTATATGCATTAATCAAGGTTATCTCAAGATTGGTTTTCAGAATTAATGCGCTGTAAATCTTGCAT
>NW_019174446.1:3968163-4077099 GCF_002260705.1 Seriola dumerili | reverse complement strand
CATGGGTCACGTCTCTCATATGGGGGGGGGTGCCGCGGGCGGACCGGCTGGGCAGGTAGCTCTTGCTTGCTGGGCGCAATGCCTGTGCGGGCGGGGGGGCGACCCGCGGGACCGCCATGAGTGGTCTATGCCTCTGCTTGCTGGGCGCAATGCTATGGTCAGGGGGGGCTCCGTGGGGCCGCCATGGGTCATCTCTCATATGCTGAGTCCATCACCACTGCTGCCGGGGACACGGTTAAAATTCTGTTGTTTTAATAAATTTCCAAAAAATTTTCTCGAAAGTCCACAAATTGGGTGTCTTACGACTCGGCTCGTCACGCTGAGTAACATATGTCAGCCCCAGCCTTCTTGAGTCGCTCCCTTCCGAAGGGCCGCCATGGTCATCTCCTCATATTGCTGAGGTGCCACACCACGCGTCCCCAACACTTTTTTTCAGTGGGGGCCACATCAACTTTCCTTTTGAGATGGGGGCCGAGGTTAGTCCATAACAAGAAATGATATGGCCAGGTGACAACCAGTATTATTTGTGGAGATTACAATGATACTTTGTTTGTAGCTGCCCTTCGTTTGGCTTTGGCACCACTGTATTGATTTGCAAAAAAAGTAATAAAACAGTCTCACATGTGTTATTTGAAGTACACACAGATACTCCATTTATTTTATAGAAAATAACAACCACAAACCGAAATGGTAATGTTCAAGAAGAATGAGTAGATGTGATTTTGTAACAGTACAGTTGCAGTAACAAAACAGTAAGTGTTCTAATCTTATACAGTATATTAATAAAAAAATAATGTGGTCAGAATCAGCTAGAACATGTTGCCCCTATAAAAAAGAGCATTACTATTAATGACATTTTTTAATATCTATTGCTATTAAAATCAGTAGGCTTACCATATCTGAGCTTGATGGGCTTGCTTCTGACTGGTGAGGAATCGATTCAGGTTCCATTCCAGTTACAGCCAGTCTCAGAGGACTGATGCAGGTGTTGATCTGTGAGGACTTGATCTCGTCTGATTTTTTATCAGCTTCATGTGTGAAAAAGTTTGCTCACAGATATATGTGCTCCCAAAAACTGTACATCTTTGTTGCGTGCTTTCTTATGTTGGGGTAGGTTCATTTGGGAGGGTAGCATAGTACTTGATCAGACTGTTGGGGCTGAATACGTCTTTCAGCACATCACAGGTCTGCAACTCAGCCAGCTCAAAATTGAAGAGAAGCAGGGTGTCGTTAATGTGCAGCCAAAAGGGTTCTGATGGAATGTGCGGATTTCTTTAACGTGGACATGAAGCTCACGGAACCGCACACCGAACTCCGCCCTCAGTGTTTCCAGTGCGTCCTTGCACTTCTCGGTTGGGAACGGGACCGCCGGTTTCTCAGCTGAGAGGCTTCGAGTAGCAGGGAGATGGGTGAAGTCTTGTTTTTGCACCTGTCCAATAAGCAGCGCTAGTTTAAACTCAAATACTTTGATGTGGGAATACATGTCAGATTAGGTTTCCCTTGCCTTGGAGCTGCAAGTTGAGGCCGTTTAAAATTTCTGACACATCTGTTAATAAAGGCGAGGTCCCATTTCCATTCTGTGTCGATCAGCTCTGGGACAGTTTTTCCCTTTGTCAGGAGAAAGGCATTGATTTCGGGTAGCAGGTCGTAAAAATGCTTCAAAACTCTGCCCCGTCTTAACCAGCGGACTCCAGTGTGGTAAAGCACGTCTCCGTGGGCTGATTCTAGCTCGGAGAGAAAGGCTTGGAACTGCCTGTGTTTAAGTCCGTTTGCTCTGATGAAGTTTATGCAGGACACAACCACCTTCATGACAGATTCCCACCTCAGAACTTTGCAGCTTGACGCTGGCTCGGTCACGATCAAAGTCACGTCAGAATATACCATTGTGTGAGGAGGTGAAGATGAGCCACTATTAACTATAAATAGCTCATAACTATGGTCAATTTTAATTAGAATGCCAACCTTTAAGTACGGATATGTTATGATGTTATGATAGGAAAATGCAATTTAATAAAAATTGGTTGATGTTTAGAGGGATTGTCTGGGATCGTTAAGTGGGCCACTCCAATTGCTTTGGCGGGCCGGATGTGGCCCGCGGGCCGTAGTTTGGGGACCCCTGCTTTAGATAAACCGCTCAAGATGAGTGAGTTGTGAAAATAAATGAACATGGTAGGTATTAAAGCATATGGCATGTATAAATTAATAAATAAAATTAATAAAAAAAGTGTGTACATCCTCTCCCATCCAGTTCATTAAAAATACATAGGTTAATACATTCCATATTCACAGCAGTAACTACTTTTCCCTATTAGGTTTGTTCAGGTACTGAAAGTTGCCTACTTGAACGATTTACCTGACATTCACCACAGTCTTGAGCAACGAACCCTCCATTCGTAGTCTACTTAACCACCTCCTGCTCCACTGGTTGTACCACAGAAACACATTGATGTTGTGAAATGATGCTGGGCTACAAGGAGAGTATAACTAGCTTAGCATTAGGCCCAGGTATGCATACGTACTCATGAACAGAGAAATAAATAATGTACTCTTACTACTACATTTTCGAAGCACTACAGCAAGTTTATATATTATACTTATATATTATATTTATAGTTAACGCTCATGGTGACTACTTTCCTTTGGTTGCGTCTTACGTTATGGCTTTGTCACAGCCGACTCAAAGCCACGACAAATAATAGGAGATGACACAAGAAGTTAAAGCAAGAAAATCATAATTTATTTTAATTAACCCAAAACCAACATATGAAAAAATGGTATGAGGTGTGGCAGTCAGTAAATTAGCAATGTTAGTGTGTATGCATGCTTGTCAAAATAGTGAGTCGTGTGTTGTAAGGTGGAAACAAAAGCAAATAAGCAGAAATTATGAGCATGGAGAGGAGAGAGCAGAGTTCCCCCTTTGTCCTCTCTCTCCCCTCCCAGAGCTATTCAGGTGTTGTTCCCAGCAACTAACAAGGACCCAACGCCTCCTGCTGGGCATCCGCAATACAAAAAGAAAGACAACCAGCCCAACAGCCACCAGAGGCATGGCTGTCACAGCTTTTACACAGCTTCAGAGCCACATTTCGAATTACACAACTACAGGGAGCTGTTTGTAAATTTTGCTATTGCTACATAGCCACCGTTAGCATTAATAGATGTTTAGCTAACCAGCTAGCTCTGGCTTGTCTTGTCACTTTCTGACCGCGCGTCACTATAGCCTCTGTCCTGAAGACGTGGCACTGCTCAGTATTATAACCTCTTGTCTAATAAACTCAACGGAGGCCAAAAATCTCTTGTCAAGTGACAATCAGATAAACTTGTTCTTTCCTCTCCAAGTTTGATGTCAACTTTGGACTGCAAGATGGGTTGACATTGACAATTAGTTAAGTATTGAATGTAAAATGTTGATCAGCTGGGCATTCTTAGCAATATGGATGCACATCTCAATAAATAATAACCATGATGTATTCAGCCAAGCCATAGTAAAAATAAAATACAATGTGCCTGATTCAGCTTAAAATGAATAATAAAGCTGTAAGGTGTGAGTGTGAGACAAAAACCTGCATATGCCTACTTTGTCTTCAGAGAAAATTGGTCAGGAATTGTTGAGGGAATCAATAAAGAATCAGACCCAAGAATCAGATAAGCAGAATCAGTGATGGCATTGATATCATTAAATAGGGTCCTGCTGAGTAGATCGATTTTTGGGGGTTTTTACTTCAGATTTGTATTTGATTTGGCATGCTTACATCTTCTACAAAGGCTTTTCATTTTCCAAAGTTAGTTCGGGGGCGAATATGAACACAAAGAAGATCCATCAGTGCCTTTAACTCCAGCCATTACACCAGATCACTGTGGAGTTATTAGAAGTAAAAAAGAGGGCACTGGGTCAAAACTCATTCATCTTGTGAATATGTTAAAACCTCATGCAGCCTGATAGTGTGCAGTGGTCAGACATGAAATTGGTGTCAAACTGGCCACTAATGTTGAAACCAATTTAAATGATTAATTTTCTTTAATAGTGAAGATGACTGCCCTGACTTTGGCTACACTAGTGGGTCATAGATTTAAAGAAATGGGTTTCTTTAATGGTAGCTGTGCTCAGGCAGCAGCGAAAATAATGACCAGAGAATGTACCAGCCTCGTACCTGGACCATCACAGGAGCCTCGACCACCAGCAACACCAGATATCTCAACTCCTGCCTGACAACCATATAAATGCACAGTAGTATGTGTCAAATGCAACAGTTAGGGACAGTATTTTATATTCTGCTTTATGTTTGTCTGCTGTTGAATGACAGTGGATCAAATGAAGTAACAACATTTTCCTTCTATTTATCTGGGTGTGTAAAAAGGTCACCCACAAGTAAAAAAAAAACAAAACACCTGTTCCACAACCACAAAATATGTCCCACAATCCCATTCCCTAAACCCTGTTACACACTGTCCCTTCCCATTTGAGCTGTTGCACAAGCACATTCCCCAAACCTACTTATGATTCTCTTCACTTATTCCCCAAACACAGATGATGAAATGTCTGTCACCTTGCCAAAAACTTGACACATAAATCTAAATCATGGTTAAATAGCAGTCTCAGGCATAGTCACAGTAAGTGTAATTATACGTGGTCGGCACAAGAATCAAGCTCCGAATGCCTTCGTATTGTTTGCTGTTAGGCAGCTAATTACAACTTTATGACACGTTTTTATACACAGCAACATGTACATTTCCTGCAGCAATTTAATGAGCGAACAATGAATATCAATCAAAATGAAGTGTTTTTAGGCTTTTAGCTTACATATTGTATTGAAACTGGAATCAAAGAGGCATTGTTCCCGTTCTTTCTCTGCAATTTCGAGTTCATGGCTACTGTTATTTATGCAAACTACCAGATGTCTCTGATCAAAAAGGTCAAAACTCAGGTATGACAGGCAAAAAAAACCTCAACAAAAAACCCCAAAACAAAAACAAACAAAAAAACGAAACAAGGCACCAGCCATGATGCACAGAGCAACACAACACAATGTTTTGGCAAGGAAAAAAGACAGAGACCTGGTATAAACAGTGCGAGGCTGATTAGTGAATGAGGTGCAGGTGAGTAGAGCTCAGGTGGCTGCAGCTCTGATGATAAGTGGGAACAGGTGTGTGGATGGGTGGGGCAGTCAGGTGAATAGAAACAGTGAGGAAAATCGTAGGATATGTGGTGGGTGGATGAATAATAGTAAGACTGAAGGGACGAATGCGTGGCCTTGGAGAAATGAAGAAGATCGTGACAGATTATAGGTGGTTGTATTTTTTTCCCCCAACCCAGTTTAGATTATGACATGCCCACTTCTGTATTGGTTAGGGTTTCGCTACGCAGAAGAAAATAGTCTCTATGACCCCTGTTATCACTCATATCCATCTGTAAATGGGTATTTCTATTTAAAATGCCAAATGAAATTTGAGAAATATCTAATCATTAAACCTTGCAGCATCTGTACCCAGCGTGACACAATTTTTTTGGAAGCGGGGAGGATGAGTGTCTCCGCTATTGTGTGTGGTGTGTTCTGCTTTGCAATAAACTCCGCTAGCATATAACTTCCCTCCATTGCCTTATCAAACACTTTCACACAATCCAACAAATGGTCTCCCTGCCTCAGATCCCGTGCTCTCTTGAAGTAGGCCTAGTTTCTCTCGGCATGGAAGGGATTTTTGGTTTCCAAGTGCCTTTTCAGTTTGCTTGGCACCATGTTAGCATTACTTCTCCCGACAGATGATGCACTTTGTGCTGGGAGTTGTTAACATCCCTGGTCCAACTGAAGCCATAAGACAGCTAGCTTTTGTGATACTGTCTATTGACATTTTGGTGTTGGCTTGTTTTCTGCACTGGTGTCTAGTTGTTTTAAGTTGTTCCCTTCCTTCACAGTGGCTGTCTATCAGGGCCCTTCATCTGACATTTGCGCCAACATCAAAAACTGGGGTTCTCGAAGGTTTTTAAATGTTTTTTCAGGGTATAGAATTTACCTCTGTATTTGAAAATGGGTACATACAAAGAACTGATATAGTAAATAAAAAAATAAGTCATAATTTTTTGTATAGTTGTGTATTGCAATAATAATAATGATAATAATGTACGTTTGTCTCAAAATCCCATGGCACACCAGTGTGCCCCGGGACACGCGGCATTTGAGAACCACTGATCTAACTGGGCTAGAAAAACAAGGGACGCACCCCTGAGTTTGTTTGGGGAGTTTGGCATGCAAACCCTCCAGATGGTGTTTAGTTTACTCTGGAAAGATTTAAAATTACATTTCACAACATACCTCTAATTGAAAACATTAATGACAATACTGTTTCGCTGAATGATATAGATAAATTAGCTGGATTAATATAATTAGGTATTTCCAATTTATTCTAAACTGCAAGACAAATAACACTGAAACACATTTCTCCATGTGTGCATAAATAAAGGACATACACCTACATTTACAAAAGATTTGTTGTTTATGGCTGCCATAAACTTGTTTTAGCCAGTTAAACTAGTTTTGTTAAGACATTTCTTAAGTTGTAACGGTGCAACATTTAGGAACAGCTGGTGTAACCCAATCCAAAAAAAAACATGTACATGATGTAGGTCAAAGTCAACCATCAGCACAGTACATGTCTTAACCACCAGCAACCAGAAAGTATTCTGAGGTCTCTGAGAGGTTAGTGTGCCACGGCAGCAAGGTGCTGTAGATTATTAATAAGCAGGTGTACACAGTCCTGTAGGTTTGTGGGGGGAGTCTGGCACGCAAACCCTCCAGTAGCTTTTAAAACGCCTTCCAGAGAGAAGAGTGCAGGCAGACAGCAGGATGACAAGGGAATTAAGAAAGAGGCAGGCGGAGGTTCAGTCTGGCCTTCATTTATTTATTTATTTTCTTCCTTTTGAGAGAGTGTATGTGTGATGGTGGCAGACACTCATGAAATATTTAGCACTTGGACCTTCAAGTTAATTTACAGTGACTTTCCTAATTGAAGCGATGTGGCTGGCCTCAACACAGACACTGTGGGATAATGGAAGGATAATAATAGCTTTCCTGGTGCCTTTCGCAAGTAGGCAAAGATTTATGCTTCATTCAAAGATAAGACTTCACAAAAAAGAAAAAAACAAAGCCTTTTGGTGATTAAGCAAACCGACTCGGATAATTAATTCCACCATTTCATCGACCCCTCTTCTCTTTGTCGCCCTTTTTGTCATAATTAATGTGATCTTATCCCACATGCCACAGCTGCTTTTGCATTATAATGGCCTCACTAGCTCTTGATGATGATTGTCCGTCCTGTCTTCTGCTTCTCTGTCTCCATCTGGAGCAGTGATTATCTCTTACAGCCATTCTGATGTGCCCAGTTATAATGGCGCCCTAATTATACAACAACAAACATTTTGTTTTAGCCGCTGGGTCCCATTTCTTTTGACAAATATACAGTCAGATTCAGTTTAGCTCTTGGTATCCTTGTGTGTGATGAGTGAAGTCAGAGCAGCTGTTTAGTATGAACAAGGCAAACATTTCAGACAGGATGGGATGAGTTTCATTCATTAGGCAAATGAAAAAGTCTTGAGTTCAGGCCAAAGATGCCATTTATATTTGGTGAATATAGTGAGCCAAGCCACTGAGTAATCTGCTGGCACTGCTGGTAATGATAAAATGTTTGCTTCTGAGTTTCTGGTGGAGTGTTTACCTTGAATTTTCATTTAGGGACAAGAGGACCTCTCCCTTAAAAGCTGCAGTGGATGAATAATGCATTATATTAACACAGAAGTCACTGCTGAGAATTTGTAAAAATGTGCAATGCTAAGATATTCAGACATTTGTAGGCTCTCCCATTACTTCAGTCTGTCTGGTAGAAACAGACAAGCAGTATTCTCTTTACAGCTTTAGACAGCTGGCTCTCCATCATGGTGTGTTTGTTGTCCTCCAATGATTGTTCAGCAATAGAAGAAACTCTCAGGAGATGAAATATCAGCCCTAAGAAAGTCTGAGGGAATGCATTTCATAAATATAAATGAATTTGGAGGCAAAGAAAAAGAAAACCTTTTCCAAACCTGGACTAAAAGGTTAAAGAATTCAACAGCAGAAAACCTAAGTGGGTATTAAATCCAAGACACTTTTGCTTTTCAAAGCTCAGTAATATTTCGCAGGCTAAAGCATTTACTTGGCCTCATTCCAGTATGGCCTATACTTATATATCTACACAAAATGCTTCAAAGTAAAGCTCACACTTAAATCTAAATGTTTCATAGACCTCTACACCATACAGACAAATGGCATCTTTGTAAAAATGTGCCGTGGTCTGAATATTTACAGAGACTTCACTGCCCTCTCCTGTTTAATGTGTCAGTAGGAGCATTTAACCATGAGGTGGCAGTGAAGACCCACTATGAATGTGGAAGGGAAGGGAGGCAGTATCAAAATCAGGATCAAGGCACTGATCATGAGTGGAGAGCACATGAACTAGACCTGTACTTAAATACAATTTTGAATCATTCATACTTTATTATGGGGCATTTACTTTAAATGCTTCTTTATCATTTTGCTCCACTACTTTCAGAGGGAAATATTGTTCTTTTTCTCCAATAGATATTTATGAAAGCTGTATTGAAATGCAGATTTTCATGTGATCAGCTCATAAAACATATACTGTTATATACTGTCATATCATGAGATTTACCCCACCTCAAGCAAATACATTAGGGAATGAACGGTAATGGGCATTCAGCCAGATAATGAGTACTTCACTTGTCATATTTGTGGTATATTCTGTTATATTACTTATTTACTTTTTGATAGTTTGACGTTTTACAGCAGGGTTATGTTCCCGACTGTTTATTGGCAGGGAATTGTTTTGTTGTGTTGCTGTTGATATTGTTAAACAATTTCAATATAAAATACTCATTAGTCTGTCTTTATACAAAGCTAAGCTAACTGGCTGCTGTCTGCAGTTTCATGTTTACCATACAGATATAAATGCTATTCATCTTCCCATTTAACTCTCTGTAAGTTATGCTAAACTATTTCACTGGTTTTCAGTTACTGTACTTATATTGGAGTATTTCTACTGTGTTTGTTGCTACTTTTCCTTCAATAAAAATCTGAATACTTCCGCCACTGGCACTCAGGTCTCCTGGCATCAAGGTTTTCAATTCAGTGGGATGGATACTAGTAAAGTACACATGCTGCTTATCAATAATAATAATATTATATATAATAATAGATATGATGTGTTAATTAGTGAGCTTCAGAGGTTCTGGCAGGTGAATGGAGTCTGGCTAGCTTTTTTCCCCAGTTTCCAGTCTTTCTGCAAAGCTAAGCTCACCAGTTGCTGGCCATGGCCTTAGCATAGCTAAGCATATCTAACTCTTTGCGGAAAGCAAATGAGCATATTTCCCAAAATCAATCAGACTGTTGCTTTAAGTAAGGAAAGAACTAATGTCAACTGGCAGTTACATTTTTCATTCCAGCGGGATTTAAACAAATAAATTAAGTTGGTTTATCTGGTTGTAAATCAATGGTCTATGGCCGACCAGCCGAGTGGTTAGGGCACATATCGTGGGCGCAGATGCCCTGAGCAGCGAGTCCCTGGAATGACCTGTGTCCTATCAAATAAGGGCACAAAAATGCCCCAAAATAATTTCAGTGGTCTAGCAGTTATGTTCATTAAGCCGATGAGAATATCAGAAGCAACATCCAGTACACCTGGTTCACAGATGAACACATGCACGGCCTTTAATAATCTCCATGGAATGTCATAGCACACATAACCATTCCCATTAACAGGATCAATATTCTCTTAGAATTACTTTGGCAGGCCGGCTGTCTCCAACACCTCGAGTGAACGTATTCTACAGATAGTGATTATGAAATTTCTCACCCACCTGTGAATTGTGTTATTTTACCTTTTGACCCCCCCGGGGCTTTGAAGAGTGATGATGTGTCACAGACTCTCACCAGAGCCAAACTCTTCATTCAGCCCTCCTCTGATATGGCTTAATAGACACGGAGGGGATCGATACAGAGGTGATAATGAATTAATCCCACATGATAAGTTATGTGCACACTGACATGAAATCTTTGGAGGAATCGTGGGTCTAACCAAAGGGAATTAACCTGCTGGAGATCAGGAGACTTAGGAGCACTTATAACCACAATAATCCGCTGACATCTTAAAAACACTTATCCACAGATCTGTCTGATAACGTCCAAAAGGTAACCTAGAGTCTGAGGCATGCTTCCTTCAAGGCTATTTCCCTGCAGATTGCTGAGCTGCCATTGCTAAACCAGCCTCCTGGGAAGGTTGTATAGACAGTAATATAAACAGCTGCATCGCCTACTGAGCTGAAATCTGAGTAATTTTCGTCGTCTGCCTTTTTCACTTGAGCCCATGCAGCTTCCCCAGGAATAACAATTCCACTAATCTGGACTAGTGTTGAGCGACTGCCTGAAGCCTCAGTTTGTTTATCTTTTTGGCTCCAGGACCTAAAGCGCCAGGGGGAGGCAGAATGCTAATCACGTTCATGTTAAATCATCAACATGTATGTCTCAGTTTGTCATTCCACAGTGGATATCCTGCAGATGGAGATGACTGCAGACAGTAGAGGACTTTTTTTCACACTGAGAGGCAGCTTCAGACACATGTCTCCCTCAGAGCCTCGATCTAATGTTACAGGTATTTACCTTCGGGGAGGAGAATTGCTACAACACCACCCATGGGTGTTGTGGTACCACCTGAGACCTCAGCCCCTTGTTTCTACACTGCGATGCTGTAATCTAACTGAGCAGTGTGAACCTTTATTTCCTCTCCCTGTCAATGAGGCGTGAGAAGTCAAGTGGATGCAGGTAGACAACAGAGAAAGAGAGAGAGAGAGAGAGAGAGAGAGAGGTGAAGAGACAGAAACACTGAGGCAACGTGTTTTGAGGAAGAGACACAGATTCAGATTTCCTGGTACTGAACATAGTGTTCACGTGGAAGTCAGCCAGTTTAAATAGTGTGCTACGGTAGTAAATAGCAGGCACAAATGAGCTGAAAAAGTGCAACAGAAGGAAACAGTGCAAATAGGCTGCAGTCATGCTGCGAGCATTCTGGAGCCGCCACATGAGACGACACACCATAACAATATTGCAATAAAAAATATTAAAGTAACTGTGTCCTTCTTTATGACATTTCTATCTCCTTCCATCACTGTAATAGTCCTATAATGGTTTACCATTGTGCTTGTAGGACTCAACAAGAAGTTTAGAATGGTCTTATTGTGTTTTATGGGATTACTTTTTTTTATCTCTTATATTACTAACTTGTAGTACTTGGCAGCTGAGCTATCTCTTTATGGCACTTTTATCTGTCACTACAGATACATTTAATATTTGTGTTTGTACTTACAGTGTGTGCATACAGCATGTGTGTTTTTTTAAATTATACTTAAGGACATTAATACAAGACCAGAATAATGTGAGAAAAACTGCAAAGTAAAAAGAGCAGCAATAATGAATGTGTTATTCGACTTATTAGACTATTTGCTCTTATCGACATAAACTGTCAGTAAAAACTACATCCCAGTGGTTTCAGTTTTTCCTCCATGATTCATTGTTGGAAATTTTGTCACAAAACAGCACAACACTCAGGAGTCCATCGTCATTCTGTCTGATTATTAAAGTCAAATTCACCCAGGGTAGAGTCAAATGTTTTAATGGTCTTCCAACCTTATGCAACATTTCGAGGATATCAAATGATTCAGGTGCAAATAATGGGATGGATTGTGTTACTTCACTGCTAGTTTTCTTTATAGGAGTAAACAATGCAACATAAATGGCAGTCGATGAGAAGTTTCCCTTTATTTTAACCCACACCCAGCATTGATGAGCAGTATGTAAATCAACAATGGTTTACAACACACTAGATAATTAATATGGAAGCAGATAGAAAAAGACCCATTTTCAAAAATACGTACTATATATATATATATATATATAGTATTATACACAGCACACAACACAGTTGCACCAACAACACCACCACACAATATAATACTATAATACTATAATTAAACCACATTAAAAGCCATAGCCATAGTTGTTTGTTTGTGTAACATATATATATATAGATATTAGTATATTATGTAATGTTTTAATGAAACATTTATTAAGTGCTTAGAAACTGCTTATAGATACAATTAAATAGATTAACAAATTATAAACAAAATCCCTTAAAACATCTTGGAAATGAGAAAAAAAAGTTTGTGGCTCCAGTGTGTCACCGTGTGACTTCACTGTGAGCTGTGCATGAGGCTGTAAGGAGCAGAGAGGCAGAGGCTGAGCAGTGAGGCAGGAGCAGGGCGCGGAGCTGCTGTAACACATCCTCTCTCTGCAAACTTCCTCTGACAACCGAGACTCCATTCACTTTATTTTGCTTTTATGGAAAATGTATTGGAGTTACATTTGATGATTTTGCAATATCAGAAATTGGATTTCATGGAGCAGAGAGGACAGTTTGGATTATATCTGGATTAATTGAAGTTTTTGGAGCATTTATAGACGGACTCTGGAGTTTGGACGCCGGGGCCCTTCAGTTTATTGTCATGATTTTTTAGTGATTTTTTTTTTTTTTTTTTGAATGCCAGGTGTAATTTTCATTAAAGCGCACAGAGCCACAGCCTCTCTCTGCTATGGAAAACATCACCATAGATAATATGACTGTGGGGAATGACACGTCGGTGCAGGACAATGAGACCCTGGGTGTTTGGACTGACTACACTGTTGAGTATAAAGTGGTCAGTGTGTTTTTGGTGTCCCTCATATGCGGGGTGGGGATCGTGGGGAATGTGATGGTCATCCTAGTGGTCCTGACCACCAAACATATGCGGACTCCCACTAACTGTTACCTGGTGAGCCTGGCTGCGGCTGACCTGATGGTCCTCACGGCCGCCGGGCTGCCCAACATCACCGACGCCCTGTACGGCCAGTGGGTGTACGGCTACGCGGGCTGCCTGGGCATCACCTATTTCCAGTACCTGGGGATAAACGCGTCCTCGTGCTCCATCACCGCCTTCACCGTGGAGCGCTACATCGCCATCTGCCACCCCATCAAAGCGCAATTTCTGTGCACTTTATCCAGGGCAAAGAAAATCATCATGCTGGTGTGGGCGCTCACTTCTGTCTACTGCGTCATGTGGCTCTTTCTGTCAGACACTAAAAAGTTGGTGTACGACAACGTGGTGCTGCTCAGCTGCGCATACAAAGTGTCCAGGAGTCACTACCTGCCCATTTACTTCACAGATTTCGCGGTGTTTTACGTGCTGCCTCTCATGCTGGCCACAGTCCTGTACGGACTGATCGCCAGGATACTTTTCCTGAACCCGCTGCCGTCAGATCCCAAGGACAGCACCAAGAAGTGGAAGAAGGAGACGAGTCAGGGTGGGAGGATGATCAGCGCCAGCTCCTCCAGCAGCACCACGGCTGCCTCCCGCAGACAGGTGGGCCACTGTTTGTTCACGAACATTATCAGTGTGTTATCAGTGTGTGTGAGAAGGGGGTCTATGGATCCAGCTGCACCACAGGTCAGGTGTAAATCCATAATTTCCTCCCATCAGAAACAAGTGAGTGATGTCATCCAGCTCCCCTGCTTCAATGTCTTCATTTATTTATTAATTAGGTTTTTATTTAAAAAAGTGGAGTAATGCAATGGTCTTAAATCCTGTTCAAACTGACCTTACAAACTAGAGCCATTTAAAAAAAATATTGATTTTGCAAAATCAAACCGTGTGTATGGTTGACCTCCACTTCCTCATTGTTTGCTGTCTCACAAACCACAATCTTAGAGCTGTAAAAACATTTTTTTCCCTTTTAAATACTGTTACTTTTCTTCAGGCCCTCAGTTTGCACACTCTTGACAAAATACAGAAATAAACATAAAGCAATGCAAGACAAGGACATATTTATGTTGTAAAGAACAAATGCATAATTATTTTTTTTTAAATGTCATTCACCAAGACATGTACAAATCCTACAAACAATAGTGTATAGGGTCATTTAAGCCTCTGAGATGTCGAACTTCCCGTTAGACGTCTTTTGAACAAATAATAGAAAGCCAATAGAGCCCTTATTTTGGAGGGGTTGTGTTGTGTATAAAGCACAGCCAACACCAATCACAACTCCAGAGTGTATTAAAAAAAAAAAAAACTCAATTCCATTTCATTTAACCACTCTGAGGTCTATGAGAGCCCAAACACAAGTAATGTGTAGTGGACTTCTGAAACATGTTATCAGTCCAACATCAGGATTATAAGCTGTTCACCTAAAATGAATAAAAGTGATGAAGTATGGTGGTGGTGGTGTGGTGATTAAACTATTTATGTGCTTCCTGAGCTGTTCTGTTTGGGATCTCCAAAGGTCAGCTGTTGGCATGTGTAGCTCTAATTAATGAAAATATGCACTTTCTTTATGCATTTAAAAAAAATAAGAAGAAAATGTCCAAACAGCTGAGTACAGAACATCAAAGTGCTGCCAGCTCTCAGTTACTTTCATATATCAAGTCTAATGAACTGCAAAATCACTTTCCACTTTTTCAAAACTCTGACGCATAAATATATAGTTCAGAAAAATGTAAATAAGAGTCAAACTAACCAAAGTGATAAAGACAACAGGGCCTTTTTGGAATCAAACTTGTTTGCATTTATGTGCAAGCTGCAGAAAGACAGATAAAGTCAATTTGAAATAAAAACACTCATATCA
Source organism: Seriola dumerili (assembly GCF_002260705.1). NCBI lineage: Eukaryota > Metazoa > Chordata > Actinopteri > Carangiformes > Carangidae > Seriola > Seriola dumerili. The sequence goes on along the minus strand of NW_019174446.1, from coordinate 4,062,352 downwards.
CACATATTGTAAATTCAAACTGTCATATATAAGACTGTGTTTCATCCTTCTCTGACAGCATCTTCCTTTTGTAAACAAAAAAAATGTCTTATTTTGTTAAAAGACACACATGCAGTACATGCAGAGGTAGACGTTTGTTTATCAGATCACGGGGAGAAGCCTTCTCTTGGAATGACAGGGGGTGTGGTACCCTGAGGGAGCTCCATGCTCTATTGGATCTAATCAGTTAACCCCAACTCAAATAGGCTTTTGGCTTTTTCTCCATCAGTATGGCTTGAGTTTTTATCTTTGACTAACTCACACCCTCAACAACACAATAACATGTTTTTCTGGTGGTCTGCATTAATCGCTCATTGTGGACAAAAGGAACAATCCATACCATCCAACACGTACCTTACTGAATTAAACCAAAAGGTCAAGAAATAATGAGGATTGAGTATTTCGCTCACCAATGACACTGGCAGTGCCCCTATCCAATCCTATTAGACTCACCCCACTGCAGCCAAGACGACGCTACATAAATATAGATAAGATATAATTACGTAGTAAGTTTCACAGCAGGATTATCACCTGCTAATTATACGAACAAATCCAGGTTTTGTTAGGTTGTGCATACAGATGTGATCAGTCTTCCTCACTTGAAGTTAATCAACAGCAATCCGAATAAACAATGAATGGCTTATGAGATCGACAGTGGGGTGGTTTTAAAGTTGCATCACAAAATTTTCCCAAAGACCAGCTCCTCACAAAACATCGGCAGTTGTCTGTTCAAGTTGCAGAAGTTGCAAAGTGATGATGAAGATCACTTGTGAAACACATTTAAATCACACTCTTAATCACAATTTCACACATAAATATCTGTTGTATAATTCATATTTTGTACATTTACTCTATTCCTTAGTGAAATTCTGTATTGGGTATGAGTAGTCAGGTATGGGCCAGTTACATGAAACAACAAATCAAAATTATAGAGCAAAATGAAAACCTTCACCCTGATCAGCCTTGACTGTTGAGTAGAGTATAGACTGGACTGACCAGCATTAGACATTTGACTCTTTCTTCACGTTCAGATCCTTTGGGGGGAAAAAGGACCAGGAAGGCTGAGCCTGCTGCGTTGTAGTGTCCCTTGTGTCTCCACAATAAATCTCTTTTTAACCTCTTATGTTTGTTTTCCCCAAAATAGACTGAGAAATAGGCCAGCACTCCAGCAGTCATTTTCGTGGTCATTTTATTCACAACATGCAGTGTGACAAAGCTGCTGATGTGTTAGAGGCTTCATCAGAGGATGAGTGAGTTCTCTTTTTAAAAGAGTTCTCTTCAACAGGAAAACAGTTACACCTGTAAAGACAAGAAGATAAGCAGGATGCGTTCAAGAGTTCTCAGCTCAGATAATAAATGTGATGAAACAACCTCTATATCCAGAGTTTTATATGAATATTAGACTGTGGTACTGTCGTGTCAATGATTTCTGTACCAGGTTTGTCCAGCAAGAACATTTCTCTTGATACTGTGTCATGCAAATAACCAGTTCAACAAACTAATGAGGGTGACTCATGGTCTGCTTTTACATAAAGTTTGGCCAAAGGCTATTGTGTGTTTTAGTTCTAATTGCAGTTTTATGTTCAAACTTTTGTCACTTCAATTTTTGTTTACTTTTGCTGAGATAGATTTTGAAGCATGAGCAAGACAATATATTCATGAAAGACATTGTTAGAATCAAAATTAATGATTGGTCTGTGATAGTATTTCTAGCCACTGAGGAGACGCTAAAAGTCTTTGAGATGACTGAAATTGCAGATTTGTATTTTCAGGCTCATTGAAAGATTGTACCAGCGTGTCTCAAACAAGTTCCTACACTTAAATGACAATATGGGTTGTTTTTTACGAATGACTTACATCTGCCACCATTATTGTTAAGGTGTGGTTACCAATACACATAGTAAGTAGAACCTTCTTTAAATATTTTTTCAGAAACATGTCTAAAGGTTAATTTATGGTGTATTTGCAGTTACTGCAGTTACCACTTTTTAGGTCTGGTGGGCTTATAATGTCTAATGTGAGAACTTGTGATCTCGAATGCATCTCTCTGTGTGGATACAGGTGGAACTGTTTTCCTGCTGATTGCTGATTGTGTGACGTGTCCTTTAAAAGCAGAATTTACTGAGCCTCAGATGAAGCCTTCACATGAAAATGCTTCAGCAGGTGCTTGTAAATAGAATGACCAGAAAAATAAAAACTCTGAAATCAAGTCCCCCCCCCCCCATTACTATTAGACTGCAAAATTTTTCCTGAATAACTTTAGAGCAATCAAACATACTGAACTTTTTCTTTAAAGAAGAGCACCTAAATGAATATTCAGTGCAGGAGGGGTTTCCTCTTCAGTCACAGCATCAATATTTGAGCAGCAGTGTGGCTGCACCATGTTAATCTGATTAAACATACTCGAGTTGACTCAAGTGAGTCAAGTGCTCAGGTGGGAATGCAGCTGTGTTCACAGACAAGACACAGTCATTTGGTTAAACAAGACTAGGTCAAAACCTGGAATATTTGCATTCTGTTTACTTCTCTCCTTCTCTCTGTGCTCACAGTATTTTCATACAGCTGAGTTCCCAATAAAGCTGTTCTCACTTAGATGTTTTTCTGTTTCTGATCTCAGACAATACAACAAGAATAAAGTAGTGACTGAAATACAACAACTTTAGACTACATGTTAACTACTAGTCACTTCAAAGCCATTGTTTCCAAGCTGCTGCTCTGCTGCTAAAATCCTGATTTGCAAAGTCGTCTGACAAAATCACTGTACACGTGGTAAAGACGGTGAGAAAGTTAGAAGACTGTTCACATCAGCTGCCGTGTGGTCAGCATAGGGAGGTGTACCTGTGGAGGGAAAGCCTGCCCTTGTGCCCACAGGGCGATACTGGGAACTCGCTTCTACAGAAAGTAGCTAAGGTTTGTCCAAAAAGTCCCTAGATTTGCCACTAGGTGCTTATTTGATAAAAAGTCGCTAAAGGGGCCTGAAAAGAGGAATAAACAGCGACAAAGGTGCTAAGTTGGCAACACCGCTTGTTCCCACGAAATCAATTTGAAAGAGCAATGACCAGTGGGGAAACTCCCAACAGTCAGCCAACCAACCAATGGGCTAGTCTGTACCTTAACACTTACATTGTATTCAGCTGACCAATGGTGTAACTTCATCAGTCAGTCAGTCAGCGCAAAGACGAATGTCCTTATCCCATCCCCTCCTCACAGGAGTGCCCAAGCATCAATACTGGGACCCCCTCTCTTTGCAATATACACCACAACCTTGGGCCCATTATCCTTCTCATATCACTGCTGTGTTATTATGGCGCAGGGCCTGCAAAAAAAAACCAAATGATTTAATGAGTCAAGGCAAGTGAAAATATAATTTATTGGTGGACATGATGATTCCTTGTGCACCTATCACTGATCTTACTTATAATTCTTAAGATTTCAGTTCTTACTGATTTAGTGACACACATTGGTACTGCAGGTAACAAGTTCTGTTTAGTACTACAGGTCCCAGAATTCTTGCTGATCAGCTGTCAGCAATACAGTAAGAGTAACTGGTGTATCAGTCAACAGTGCAACGAAAGAAACTCAGAAATCAGTCTCCAATTGGCCCTTTTCCATCATGTCATGAGCAACTGTGATCTGATTTCAGGCTGCATATGGTGCCTGTATTGTAGTTTCCACACAACAGAATAGAGCACATTGAAAGTGGTTTCATTGCTGTAAAATTAGATGTGTGGAGCCTGTTGACTGCAACTCTTCATCTAACAGCTGCTACTCCCTTCAGTATTTAAAACACTGTGAAGAAATGAGAGTGAATGACTGTCTTGTTTTGTATGGATTCATTTTTGATGAGTGATCGTACTCGTAATGTCACAGTAACATCTGTGGCAAGTACACTCTGTTATCTGTGATTGCTTCACAATAAAACCTTCCCTTTGTTACACCAGTTGAATGCTTTTATTGTAAAGCAGGAGCAGGAAGTGTTGTGTTTGGTTAACAGTGAGATTGATATCAATAAGATAACAATTACAAACAGCAGTGCTGGATTACGTATATGCATCACTTTCTGCGATTATAACTTTAAGGATGGGATTTTTTCATTTTTATGGAAGACATTTTGACATATGTCACAGTAGGAAAACCACAGGCAAATAAGAGTAATGATGGCTGAATTCCATTTAGTGTAACACAAACCGTGGTGGACGAGAGAAGCTGAAAATGTAGCTTTTCTGCATGTGTAAATCTTGTTGAACAGGTGGTGTGATGAAGGACGCTCGTAGCTTTTTTACTCGCAAAGGTTGTAATGACACTCACAGAGTTACGACCGTAGTTGTTGTCAGCTCCGGTAAAAAGTTCACTCCTCTGTGCTGTCAGCTGTGTGCGAGAGGCTGCAGCATGACACCAAAGCACGGTAGAGTTTTTTTCCGGTTCATGAGGCTCAGGGCTGCGCCTTGAAAACCCTGTGTGACTGCATGGCTTGTAAAAATAAAAACATTTTTCTCCTTCCTCGTGTTTCAGTCAGTCTTTTGCGATGTGTTTATTACACGTCATGTTCACATCATGATGATGATGAAAATACGATTTCAGCACTAGTGCTTGCTGGCTTACTGTCATGCCTTACTGGTAGTATGCAATATCTGCTGTGAAAGTCTTAAGACCATATGTGCCTTGTGCTGTGGCTAATGTATATTCATTGTACATGAGAAACCTCAAATTCAGTGAATCAACCAGTTTTCTGTGATTTGATTTCATTAGGTGACCAAGATGCTTGCTGTGGTGGTGATCCTCTTCGCCTTACTGTGGATGCCCTACAGGACCTTAGTGGTGGTCAACTCCTTCTTGGAGAAGGCCTACCTGGACACCTGGTTCCTGCTCTTCTGCCGTCTCTGCATCTATCTAAACAGTGCCATTAACCCGGTCATCTACAATGCCATGTCCCAGAAATTCCGTGCTGCCTTTAAGAAGCTGTGTCACTGTGGCCCTCAGCGCATGGAGAAACCAGCTTCTTACAGCGTGGCGCTCACCTATAGTGTCATCAAAGAGACGTCCAATGGGGAAAGTCCCGACCACTTCACTACAGAAATGGACGAGCTAAACACACCAACAGATCAATACCTACCTTCCAGCATCCTGCCCAACACAAAGAGGATGCCGTATGAGGAGCCTTCCCTGTCTGGAAGTGATGTCAAAGCCTGACTAAAAACAAACGCACTCCGCTATCAGAGAGTCTGACAGCTGCAGTATTGATTCAGTCACCCATTGGACAAGTTTTATTTAAGTACACTGACACCTCCAGTTTAATTTCTCTAAGGTGTTTTCTCTCAGAAATGTTTCTTTTGTCTGACAAGCACATTTCTGCCATATAGGTGAAAGCAGTTATCATGAGCTCTCTACGATATGCACAGCACTGAAGAGGGAGGAAAAAAATCCTGTTCAATGTAAAGAGCCGGATGTGATGCATCGAACCCTTATGATAAAATGCAGAGACACCTTTCTATAAACATTAACTTGTTACAGGAAAAACTTGCATGAGAGCAGTTTGTCATCAAGTTCATCCTACAGTTTTATGACTGGTTTGGTTAAAATAGACCAACTCCCCATCATTTCTTCCTCTCAAGTCTAAACAGAACCAGACCCTGTCAAATCAGAAGTGGATAATTTAGGGCTGGGTGACGTCAATATTTAGCATAAATGAAATTACTACTTCACCACATCCTGCTGAGTGTAAGATTAAAATTCCCCATTAGAGTGCAGGACAAGAAATATCACAGCCTAAGCACATATGGTGTTAAATACGCAAAGGCATATTTAGTTAATTCAACCAACCTCGTTACCTAATTTGGGAAGGACGCTATCTGTTTCTAAAAGACTAGTTTTGGGCAGTAAGACATTTTAACATGTTACATTAGTTACTTATCCCATTAGGGCTCTGTTACATTGACAGTTTGCAGGTGGATTTTGGAGTCTGATAGAAGGCTGACATCAGTTTGGTCACTGTGCGTTAGGTGGACTGATCCGGTACGTGCTAGCTTGGTTGGGGGCTGGAGATCTGGGGACACGTGTAGAAAAAAGAAACTCTCAAGTCATCTAATTTACATTATTTTTTATTTTTTTTGTAAATGGCAACATATTAGCTGTTTTTCTAATGGCACCCACTGAATAAAGCTACACTCAGAAATCAGCTGGTTTTGTTTACAGTTGTGCAGGAGTGATTGAACCATGCAGCTTCACTGTGAGGACGGGACCTCATGCAGTCATTGTTAACCTAGATGATGATAGTGAGTAAATACCTACAGACCGTAGGCTGGCTGTTTGTCAAACCACACTGTCTTATTTCCTTTATTTATTTTTACCATCTTTTTTCCGTGTTCTTTTCCTACACGTGTTCCATACATAAGATGTAACGTGTGTGTGTGTGTGTGTGTGTGTGTTTGTGTGTGTGTGTGTAATTACTTTTTCTGTTGAGTAATTAGTAAAGTAACTTGGTCACCTTTTACCTGAGTGATTTGTATTGAGTAAATGACTCATTTTTTTTCAAGTAACTGACCCCACACTGGCTATGACCAGTTAGAAAGAGCTTTGTTTCTGTGTTGGGATGCTGTCTCTGACTTACCAACATTTTTTTTTACGGTGATCTGTTTATATTGTTTACATTGCCCAGCCCTAGAATATCATAATACCAACTCAGCTGTACCCAGGTTCTTTCACATTACTTGTAGCAAACGTATTTCCTCTTTGCTCATGTACCTCCCCACCAGAAGCCATGTAATCCAAATGAATCCAAATGCGCAACATCGTGACATTTTCATCTCACCACCACAGAGAAAGCACAGACACGGCGTAACATGACCTTTTTTTAAAAAGGTCCGAGCAAAGAAAGGGGCAGATATTACAGATACTCACTTTACAACCTCCTGTGTTATTTAAAAAAAAAAAAAAAATCATCTGAACGCTAATGATTTCTGCAGGGACTTAAGTCTTAACAGTGACAGACACACCAAAGCCTTATGTTGCTTTGGTCACTGTGAAGATGGGCCACTGTGGACTCTCTGTGAGGAGCCTGTGAAGGTCAGTGGCCAGTGTATAATAATGAGGGAGACATGTGTAACCCTGATGTGCAGACAGAGGGGCTGTTCGTCGAGGGGTCAAATAACTGTCGTGGCAGTAATTCACAGATATTGGCTGGGATTGCAGAGTGCAGCACTTTTCTGTGATTTATCTGCTCAGCAAAACCCACAGAGCAATGACGGAATGTGTAAATAGATCACGACAAAGTGCCATACACAAGCTGGTGCAATTCAGTATGTATATAGCTCACCCTGCTATTAAAAGAATTTCCTGCTGTTTCTTTGAGCTACGTATATGTGTAAATTGAAGAGCACTCAGAGGGAATGAATATTGAGCAAACTCAATGAAAGGAACCTGTTCCATACTGAACAGCAGGCTTTTTTTGTCTATATTGTAAACTTGGCTGAAATTGATTGTGCAGTGTAATGTGAAATTAATTCAATATTGTGTTTTCAAATGTGTGCCAGCAAGTGCATTTTTAAAATAATGGCTTATTTGATCCCCTGTTCCATCAGTGTGTTTTCTATCATTTCACACCATTCAGTGGAAGCTAAGTGGAACATCTGAGAAAATATAGGTGTTAGTTAATATAGTTTTGTAGCATAAAGTACCTCTAATTTGTGCACTTTTATTCATTTCTGCCTTTGGTCTCAGTTGAAACGTATTTCATTTTTTGGGAAACTACCATGCAGTAGTGATGGAGATGTTCTCTGTTCTGCACGGCATGCTGTTTCCAGCATGAGCACAAGCTTTTGTGATGTGAACACAAAGATGACAAAACCTGATACCTGATGTATTTCCAGCTGAGGCGGCGCTTTATGCACATTTCTGTCTCCAGGTAGCGTTATTCTGCTGTTGCTGTTTGATGGATTGTTTTGTATTTTGTATTGTTCTTTGTCTATAATAAACACAATAATTGCAGCACCTTGTGGCTGGTTCATTATTGCTACATCTTAATGTTTCATACTGTGAGTTCTTTTGTTCCCAACCCTCAACACTTCAGCCACTACTGATCTACTAACCAGCAGCCATTGAAGAAACCATCTCATCCGAGAGGCTGCCATGAATAAGCCACAGACAGCTTCTGTTTGAGCAACGGCCGCACTGAGGACATCAATCAGAGGGGTTGATGGCTTTGTTTTGAAGTTACTCAGCATGTGGCGGCTCGCTTCAACACAAATCTATCATACTGAAGCTATCAGAGGCCAACTGTACTCAACACAAACAATATGACACGCCTGTGCAATTTGTGTTTAGCTGCTGTAGGTAATGTCACTCCAAATATCTGACTCATCAAACCTCCCTCAATTTAGTTAAGTGATAATCCTAACACTTGTGTCTATATATTATAGTAATTACCAGTGCAGTGTTCTGGAGCTGCAAAGAGCTTAATGTGCTGGGAGTGTCCTTGGAACATGCAGGCATTAATTGAAACTGCTGTAACGGTTCATCAGCTGCGTGAACTCCAGCCTTTAATTTAATGCCACACTTTGTATTTTCAGGCTGCAACCTGTATATACACTAATACCTCTCGTAGTTTTCTCCACATGCACTGCTGATAGAAAAGTGGGATTTCTTTTGCAATCACAAATTACAGTATATATGCATCTAAATGCCCACAGTCACAAATATAACACAGGATACATGTGAATGACTTGACTTGGCTTTTCAGTTCATATGTGCACTCGTCCACATGAAATGGCAATAAGATTAGTTTTCCAATACACCAGCGAAGTTAATGGAAACATTCAAATGTCGTCAGAACCATGTGGCGACACTAAAATTCATCCTGAGACACAATATGAGCCCAACGAAAATCGGGTTCAACAGTTACTTGTTGTATCTTGTATACTGTGTCATCCTCTATGACATTAGATTTATTTCAATTATTATCATTATATAATATTTTTTTTCCTCAAAGTCCTTGTTCGCCTCATGCTGAATTATAATTGTAATAACTTTAGTAATCTTCTTGTTTTCCAAATTTTAGTTTTTCTAATACAAATACCTAAAGACATCTCTCTCAGCCTCAGCTAAACTTTGTGTTTAAGGCTAATTGCATACTAGCATAGTAAAACACTAAGCCAAAATGTTGTTTATACCTGTTAAAGAAAAGCATGTTAGAGTTGTCATTGAGAGCATGTTGCCATGCCGAGTTTAGCACTGAGCTCAAAGCACTGCTGTGCCTAAGTACAGCCTCATAGAGCTGTTAGCATGGCTGCACACTCTTAGCATTGTTTCTCTCATCTAGTTTCTACAGTGTGTTCCATGATGTTGACCCAGAGAACTCCTCCATGCACAACTGTAAATGTAATGATGCAACAGATTTATTTTAATTTCATTGAACTTGTGGCCTTTGAGTAGGAACATTATAGCAGTTAAATCACATATGTGTGCTGCTCACCCACTCACCCTGTTTCAACCAACTGTCAGAGAAAATCACAGACGGCAACCTTTTATACCAAAAGCTCAGAGTACAGGCTACATTTCCCATTCACATTTCTGTTGACATATTGAAGTTCAAAGGTTATGTAACTTATGGTGCTGTTATTGGTGCTTTCATTCAGAAAAGTATTTGCCCTCAATATTATACTCAATCGCTTATTCTCTTGACCTTTAAGTCAAAGATCTACAGATGTGATTTGTATTGCTCTCTGCAAAAAAAACATTGAACAATTGAATAAAAAAAGTCATTGATCCATTAGAGAAACAGGTGAGCAAGACTTTCCAGTTAGTAGAAACATGATGTGAAAAATGGACACTCTTCATTGTGTGTCCAAGTCAAGATTGTTGAAATGCAGGCTCTGATACAATACTTCACAAAATGGGATAAAGTCATATTGATGTAATAATTACAGTTTTCTTAAACTATTAAACCATGTTCACTCACTAGATTTGGACAAATCGATCAAGATATTAGAAATGAAAGCCAGTGATACAAAACAAAAGCTGAGACTGATTTGGCAAAGAGTTAGAGATCTAAATGTGTGAAAATGAGCCACTGAGCAGGGCTTGAGTGGTCGGGTGGATGGAAAATCAGAATTATAGCCTCAGCAGTGGGCAGCTGCACCAATGAAATGGCCCTGGCTCTATGAACCTTATTTCTTTGCCTGGCTCTGCCTCTCAGCCCTATTTCATTTGCAGTGCTGTACATTTTTATGCTCATTCTGACGATGGGGAACAAGAAGGGAAATGATGCTTCGCTAGCAGAATGCCAACAAATTTGCATCAGCAAAGAACACTGCTGTGATGATGAACATTTTCCTCTCATACAGAACTCCAACCATTGGCTCCGACAGTGAATCATGGTTTTTATTCCTTCTCTACAGATCATTTGCATGCTTGTCGATTTATTCAGCCATTCTCTGTGTGATTAGTCTTGGATTGAGAAGATGTTGTACAAGTTGAATCCATTTTCATTCTGCAGATCTATGATTTTACCATTTCCGTGATTTAGGGAGCAACACAGTCGACAAAATGATGCTTTCATCTTGAAATGTACAATAAATTTAACAATTTTCAAGCTTGTTTTTCCCCCATCATAAACTTATTTAATCTATGTCAACCAGGTCAAATCATGATGTGCATACACATGAGGAGAACTGAGTTGGCACATCTGACATTTTCCTCAAACTCAGTCTGCTAATGTTTAATCCTCTGACACCCCAGGGGCATTTATCAACACAATCCAAGTCCATTAATTAGGAAATTTTGCCTTGAAATTGTTGTTGTAATATAGTTGCTGAGACTAACATGCTCTGCAAGAGTGACTCTGCAGAAAAAGCATTCACGCTTGACTTGACCACATCTTGCACCAGCACATACAGTAATCATTACTTCAGGATGAGCTATTGAGCCCCTGTATCCAGGTGTAAAAACAAAGGAAAAAGCCAAAGTGGGATTGATCAGGTTTCTGAACATGTTGCCTGTTCATCATCTCACCTTTCATCATTTACTCTCTCCTGACCCTTCGGCTTCGTTCCTGGTAAACTACTGAACAGCCGTGTTATGAGCGTATTATCATTTTTCTTAGCAGCCTCAATGCAAAGAGACAAGTGTTCAAGTACAGTCTAGTACACTGACAATGCAGGAAAGAAATATACCAGGCAACCTTCAGCCCTCTGTGTTGTGCTTAACATTTTTACGTACAACTTATTAAGAGCATGGCTGTTTATAAGCTACTGATATTATTAAAAGAAGGACACCCGTAGTAGAGTGTAAATATCAAATATCATTTGTTAATACAACAGTACAGCTTAATTTACATCCTAACAGCAGGGGTGAACATTATGGAAGTTCGTATTCATCAGAAGAGATGTTTATGTTTTTGTTCTTACATAATTATGTCACACACATATGAGCTCTTTTCTCAGAAAAATAAATAAACTGAATTATTATATTTAATAATAGACCTGGACCATATAGAGAAAAACTGAACCATGTTTTTATTTGTACTTATGTAAGTAAAAAAAACATTGGTACCCGAACTTACTCAGTATTTCTGGATAAGTATGGTAAATCCTTAAAAAACCATCTAATCTCATTGTTGCTGTAACAGCTGCTTTTAAAGCTGGGGTAGGCAGTGATTTTTGGCATCAATGGGCAAAAATTCCACAATCATCTTTCAGCATGTTTTAATTCAAGTGGTCTGAGGGCAAACTAGACGTCTGTACCTCCTCTTGGCTCTGTTTTCAGGCTTTAGAAAATGTATCCTGTGACGGAAGACTTTGGCCAATCACAGGTCTTCTCAGAAAGAGAAGGCGTTCCTATTGGATGTTCTACAACTGCAGATGAATGTAGGTTGATTTACCAAAGCCTGAGATGAGTTGAATGTTGAATGCTGCTAATAGCTTTCTGCTAACCGTAGCCAAAGGCTCATGGCTGTTGCTGTGTTGCTTGTGTTGCGTGCGTGTATGAAGAGGGGAGAGCTTCAGGGGTGTGGCTGTATTTTCAAATTCTGGCATTTCTTTATCCTTTCTAGATTTCTCCCTACCCCAGTTTTAAATGAACATCATTTCCCAGAAGTCCATATCCCTTACCCCCCCCATTTTAAAAAATCTATAGTAGAAGAAGTGGTTTATAGCCTCACAAAAAGATAATGATTCATAGTGTTCATCAAGGCTACAGTTGTCCGAACAGTTGTTGGTGTTGTCTGCCAAACCAATAACCGCAGTGTCAGTTACCATTGACCTGCTGATTGGCTGAAAGGAACAGACCTGATGGGATTATGAGCTCACCCTTTGTTCGACACCCTGCACTTGATTTGTTGAGATTGTTGATAAGAGATGGGGGTACCTTTTAGTTTTAGTGTATGATTGCATAAATTAAATTATGAAAAAATTTATATATTTTTTAAAAATTTTCTTCTTTTTTTCTTTGAGGTAAATTAAGCCTATTTAAACATACACATTTATAGTGAAAGGTACAGAAGTAAAACAAATTGGAACTAGAGAGGGTTTAATTATCCAAGTTTAAGTAAATGTTTGTGAAATGTTTTATATACAAATTTGTTCTCAAGTTGTATCAAGGACCAGTAGTCCCCATCAGTGAACCAAAACACTGCAAAAAATACATGCACATGTATTTTGTGCATGGAACGAGTATAAATCGAAATTCTTACTTTGTCTGCAGTTTAACAGCATTTTAGATATCAGCCCACTGATTTTCTGCTATAATAATCCATCTCCTAAAATACAAGTTCCAAACATTATAATGCTGCATAAAGGAAAATTCTACTAAGTAACTTCAATAAACAGTTCATGTTTTTAGATTGCCATTTTCTGGATGCTGAAGTGTAGGACAAAAGCTTTTAGTTTTAAGACATAATACAGCAATAAAAAAGAAAAATGCGCAAGACTAAACAGAAAGACACCAGTCTCTTGGGAGTTTCTCTGTGCAATAAGAGTTAAGTTCCTGTAGAATTTGTGGTTAAGAAGCACATCAATCTTATGTTACTGTCAATAAAGAGTCTTTTGCAAAACTCAGAAGACAAAAGCTACAAAACCATGACAGTGCAAACAAGCACCAAGTCAGGCATGAAAAATCCTGACCGAAGAGAGGAAATTAAGACCATGCAGGCTAATGTTTCATCACCTCAGCCAATCAAATTGTAAACAGAAAGAGAGGCCGTGGTATTAAAGAAGCCATGTAATCACAGCTTGTTTCTCAGGCACCCCAGGAAATCTCTCACAGGAGTGCAGCCTTTATGAAACATGTCAGCAGTCGATAAGACCGGAGGGGAGGAGGCTGAAAACAATTTGTGAAAACAATGAGCTTGTCACCCATAAGGTTCGGCTTTGTGGAGAAGGTTATAGCAGGAATCTCATTTATGCAGCAGTGTTCCACACATTTACTCAGTGAATAGTGAAATACAGAATACATGTGTTTCTAAATATTAACGTTTCTCTACTATGACTATGATGGAAAGTCGCAGGAGCACTATTAATAATATATACTTGTGTTTTCATTCATTCATTCATTTTCATAATACATTTTCATATGGGCCACCTGTGCCAACATCAGAAATATTTTAAAATAACTTGTGCCAAGGCTCAGGACTAATTCACTCATATTGAATCCAAAGCTGCTACTTATAATTCAGTCTCTCCATCACTGTAAAGAATGTGCTAATCACAAAGTTGCTTCCTGACATTTAAATATAGTTGTAAAACTTTTACATTTAAGGAGAAGCTCCACTAACAACATCATAGTAATGGATCTTCTTCCTCTCTCATTTCTCCATTTTCCTCCTCAGAATAAAACTTTACAGTAATAACGTTCCCTGCAGTACTTTAGGATCCACTTTCTATCTTTTTAAATTGCAGTTAAACCAGCTGACAAATGAAACTTGATGTTGATTTTACAGAACTGTGGCTTTCAAGTGGCATCCTCTTCTTTGGGTAGAATATTTTTTCAATGTAGTTTACAAAACAGAGATTTAATTTAATTTTACTAAGCTGGGAAGATATTTGAAGTGATTAGTGACTTAGTGTCTCCCGGTTTGGTCCCTTCTCTTTCCTCTTCTCTCTTCCCTTCTCCATCACAGTTTTCACAAGGAAACAAGTTTTTAGCCAAACAAAACAAAAATCATGCAGGTAACCACCAATGCAGGTGCAGGTAAACAGAAAGTGTTCCTCTCAAGATGGTGCCCCTGTCCCAGCATGCCACACGGCGTGATGTACCTTCACATTTTCTATTAACATACTAACATTTGCTAAGTAGCACGAAACACAAAGAACATCTGAGGATAGTAAATTACAATTTATGCATGCATGTGGGAATTTAAGCCTGAGCAATTCACAGTAAAATAAATGAACTGTCCTCCACTATCAGCAATACCCACCATCAAGATGATTCACTGTACACATTAATCCAGACAGTAAGTCAGTAAGGCTCCTGAATGTGTGTCAGTTGGACTAATGTTTCTCTCTCTCACAGGGGCCACTTCAGGACAACAAGGGCCTGTATGTGTTTCCTCAGCTGCTGCTCCAGATTCTGTTCCTCATATGTGAAAAGTGTCATATGGATGTGTATTGAGCTTCAGGTCATTTAGCTCCTATCTGCGAGGATGCTCTCAGGTTGTACAATTCAAACACCACAGACCTGTTCCTTGGGAACATAATGATTTGTGGGTATTTGCTTGACATTGTTGCTGGCATTTGTATTAGCTGTGTGTTGACAGAGTCAGTGATTAGGATTGAAAATTTCCACGTATTGAATTAAAGAAAGTGCTAACAACAGAAACAATAGTGCAGGCACTATTATAAATGAGATAGTAGTATAAATACAAGAGCATAAAAACATCACTGAAACATTATCAGATGATTCAAATATTTGCCGCTGTGTAAATATCTTGCTTTCAAACAAAATATAAACCTCTGTAGCCTAGATGGAAGCAGTGTCAGGTGTGTGTATCTCTACAGTGCAGCACATTTAATGTCTGGCTCACATTCCTGTCATATTGCTGATGGGGTGAGCAGCAAGGTGCCTTGCTGACCTTGGCCCTGCCTGTCTTCTTTTGACAGATGAAGGAAATGTTGCTAAGCAACAACAGTTAGCTGCCCCTTCCAGCCAGAACATCTGGCTTCCTAATCTTTTAACGATATAAATGATCATTTGTCGAACTTTTTAATTATATCCTTGAGCCTGAATTCATAAGGGCAGTATTTTTGATTCTGGCTAATAACTTTTGATGGATCACATAGCTTAGTGTTTTTGCAAAACAATGAAGAGTACATCCAGGCTAATTTCTTTATGAACGTTCCAATTGTTCCAAAGTTTAATTGATTTCCTTTCCAGAGCAATTTCCTCTATTCAAGAGCAGAACAATAAATGACAGATGACCCCTCAGGCATTTCACAGACGGATCAAGCCAAATATCCATTCCTGATCAGATGTCTGCCAAACCTCCCTCTCTCACCCAATGCTCTCTCCCCTTTTCTTTTATAATCAGTATACACAGTTGTGTACAATCAACATCACAACATGAGATTTATATACTATAGTGTGGCTTGGGCACAATCTGTTTTTAAAATACTCCTAACCTATTTTCAGAGGGACTGTATGACATTGTTAGTTGGCAAGGTGGTTTCTTCCTTTTACTGAATGGAAGGTAGTCTAAAATCCTTCACTCATCCCATATGGACTTTTGATAAATAATTATATAGTGAGATTTCTTAGAAATTTCTACAATTTCTTTTATTTATTATTATTTGCTCTCATTTATTTATTTTTATTTTTAAGGGACCAGGTACAATGTTAAATGTACATTAAAAGTCAAAGATGACGTCAGATTTAAATAACATGCACTCCATTATAACCTTAAAATGATGAATAGTAACTGTTGGGCTCTTCATTGCTAACACCTGAATAGAGATACCAACAGCAGAGTGCTGACCACTCGAAGGATAAGAAGCTCAGGCTTCACATGTTTCACCCACACACATGCTTCATAGCACACAGGAGCAGGTGAGCTGCCGAGAGCATCTTTCATTTAGTCAACCAATAAAATTTTGATGAACATTGCCTTGGTATATCACTACAGTCTCTATTAGATTCAAGGTCATATACCGGGTTCAATAAACCTTATTTGTGCTTGCTGACATGACATCCATAACAACAACTGCTCAAAAAAACCTTCATATGTCATGTACTGAGCTCAGCTATTGAGGTGATCTGACAAGGACTCTGAATTTCATGGTTAAATATGAAACTTGTGTTGTTGTCTTTTGATATTTGTTGGGGGTCCTTTTGAAGCTCTGACTGGGTAAAGCCATTTGTGACTTTTTATTCAATACTGAATACACTGTCAAGCAGGTATTTTATTCAGTATCTTATCACAAAAGTAAATACTTGGTCCATGCACTAAAGCTAAATCGACACTTGTTAGTCTGCCATTGTACTGTATGTCTGTTAGGGGTTTGAAGCAGTGCTTGACTCCTTACATCTCAAAGCAGTGTTCTGTCCTCTAAAGGATCTGATATTACCTATTTGCATTCATCTTGTAATTTACTGCCTTCTTGAAGTGGAGCTTGAGAGTTGTGCTCTTCAAGGTAACAGTATGTTTATATACTATAATGTTCAAGTCTCTAGCTAACACTGAGGACATTGAAGTCACTCACCTCAATATTTTTAAAATCTTGGCTTGTAATTGATGCCTTTGGTATGTTCACTGGCAATATTTTATCATGTCCAGGAAGTGCATGCTTGTGCCACTCGTAACTTGTACAAAACATTAGTGATCCTGGTGGATGGTGGTCAAGCAAAACACAATACTTTGACAGGGAACTTTAAGGTTCATGTCCAGTATATGGTGAGTTTAGGCAAATACAGCACTCTGGTTAAGGAAAAATTGTGGTTTGGTTAAACGGTGAAAAAAAGCAAACATGTCCTGTCTTACTACAAGTGTTTAAAGCAACTATAATCTTTTTTTTTTTTTTTTAAATCACATTTCAAATGCCAGTCTGGAAAATGAAGCCAACACTCCAGTGCCAAAAACTGCAGTTCCTCGGGTGACCACTTGAGGCTGGCCTCAACCCTGTATAGACTCCCATGTTAAAATGTCCAACTTTACTGTCCACTGTCCGCCAATTTCCTCCTTTGTGACTACAATGCGGTTGTCAATTTTTATTTAACTCACTGGTTTCAATTTTATTATGACTTAAAGATCTACATAATTGAGGGCATACCACTTTAAGTGACAGGTGAGCGTATGGTTGCCACAAGTTGGCAAGCACTGAAGTCTCGACTCAACACGTGCCTCTCCTCTTTGCCCATTTTTGGATAAGCCAGGAGTTAGGCGGAGTCAGGCACTGCTAAGATGGTGATGGTGGAGCAGCCCAGTCTGAGCTTCAAAACCGCTCTTCAGAAACCTGTGACGGTGACGTACACTGCATCCGTCTTTATACACAGTCTATGGTTTCCTTGTTTACCTATCCAGCTGCAACTTTACTCCCATAGCTCTCATAGTGTTGTTTTTGGTCGCAACTGGCAGTTGTTTTCACTGAAAATGCTCTGCTGTACGCTACCTGCTCAGCAGCAAATGGCAAACAGACACAGTAACTAGCTGGTGAAAGAAGTGGAACATTTAGCAGCGAAAGAGCCAAATATTTTCTTCAGGGTTTGGTGGAGACCAAAAACAGAGGTAAAAGAGAGTGAATATTCTACTTCCATTAATGAGATGCCCAGAAGCATGACACCAAATAAATGAAAAAATGTTTTGTGATTGCTGATGTGCCCATATTTACACTCAGTACTTGCTTGCTGGTTGGTCATATGACATGAAGTCACTACTTCCAAGCATTTGGAACAACCGTTGTTGATGTATACAGCTTGTTTAAATTGCAGCCAACAGGCCAAAATAAAGTCATTGCAGGATTAAGGTTAAAGAAAAATTAAACCATACTACCACAGCATTTATTCACTCCAAACAGCCAGTAAATCAAATGTATAGATGTTAGCTGTAAGCTAGAGGAGGCATCAACGGTTTGTGTGTGCGCACTTGTGTTCAGCTGCACGAGGGATGGAAGTAACAAAAATGCATGTGAATTGAAAAACTGAGCAGTAAAAAAGGATGTTATAAATTATCAAGTGATTTTAATTAATTTAATGCCAATTTAATTAAGATATCATAGTTATGACATGATGAAAACAGAGCCATATTTCATCATTTTCCCCTCTCTTACATTCATCACAAAATTCCCAAATATCATTTCAGTTAAGTGCTCTCAAGGGTGGGAGTAATAAAAATTAATTGAAAGAAATGGAAGTGATAAAAATGCTTATGTGATAAACTTGACAGACAGTGTTGCTCTGATAATCAACTGGGCTGTCGACAATTCATCATTCATAACGGACATTTATTGTTTACAGTAAACAATTTATGTTACTTTTACCCCCCCCCCCATGCTTCCAACAGGCAAAATCAATGACCACTCTATCCATTAACATCCATCTTCACAATCTGATTTTCTATCTAAACATTTTCAGTTTTGCAAAATGTGTAACTGTTTGTTACCTTTCGAACAGGAGTATTACAGTAGTTTGACATGGCTATATTGTCAAAACCCTGACGTGTACATGACCACAACACTGACACCAACACTAATCTGTCAAAATGACTTCTTTTCCGCACAAAAACAAGACATGTACTATCAGGAATCCCTTCCAGCCTCCAGGTTAGTTATTTCTTTATCAAAAAGACAAATCAAAAAGGTCAGAGAGTGGGAGCCGGACTCAGGTCTCCACACGCTGAATCCCCTCCATCACAGACTAAACCTGACAGGCAATTTTGTACTTTTTTCCCTTGGCAGAATTCCTTTGGATTTCTTCCAATCATACACTGAATTGACAGATAATTGCATGGATGTGTGGGAGCCGGGTGGGTAGCCTCTCATCCACAGAAAAACAAATAGTATTGACAGTCTTGTTTGTTTCGCTTACTTGAAATCAAATCATTGAGACTATTTCCTCAAGGAAGTGCTGTACAGCTGACACATGCTTGCACTGTTACTGCTCCAGCAGTATTTGACATTGTGAAATATATATGATTAGATAAGCCTGACCTAGTTGTGTTATCAAAGTATTATTATCTGTATAGTTCACCTGAAGAGATATAAATACACATAGATAAAAGTTAACAGAAAGAAAACATTTGAGTCTTGAGTATGACCAAACTTATTAAACACTAACTTTAGATTTATTTTGTAGGTGGATGAACGTTTATACCAGTGCTAGCCAGTTATTGTTCCTATATTGATAGAATTTATGCTATGAATTAACTATACCTTTACCTAACTATATACCATGATTTGATGATTATGCAATCACTTAACTTATTTAGTATCTCAATTACTTATTTAACTTTTTTTTGTGTAATTGGTTTCTTGGAACTTTTTTTTTTTACCACTTTGTATGTGATAACCATATAATTTCATAAAATGCAAAAGAAAAAAAAATGAGTTTGACCTTCACTGTAGGGGAATCTTAGGACAGATCAAACCTTTGACTGAAAATCTGTTAATAATTTATTGCACAGTCCATTCTGAAAATGCCATTTCAGGCTTTTTGCCTCGACAAAGATTGATTACCTTGTAAAACGCAAGAGTTGGTACACCATAGGACAGAGAGGGATTTTCCTGCTTCCAGGTTTTTTATGCTGCAGTGAGAAAGGAAGTAAAATGAAATGAAATGGTGGTTGATTTGTGAGCCTTGGTACTGATAACCCATCTCAGTCGGCTTTTGTAACTGCCACGGGTGGCAATTACAGCTGAGTGAAGAACTGGCCTGTCTTAACTGGCTTGGCTCATGTATCACAAAAGTATAGTGTTCGTCATTGCATATATTGTTAATTTATACAATATAATCTCTGCCCAGCAACGTCCATCATTATGAGTTTGGCTGCTCCAACTCACAGCAAGTAATAACTTTTGAAGCAAGTTTTGATGCACTTAACATGTTATTGTAGCTATTGCATATATTTAAGTCCTCAGACTAAATCTTTCAAGCTGCACTCATCAATATTTGCATATAAAAACAATCACAAAAAAATAATTGTGTCGTGAATATGTGTTTGTAGTGACAAACCCACAAAGAATTATTCCAAACTGTGCAGTTACCCTCAGCCACGTTTTTTTTTAGCATCTCTCCGTTCATTGTTTTTGGTTAGTTCTAACCTCTGCCATCCGTCAGGATGTTTTGAGATAATTGGACCCAAATGCATGCCACACATGGAGAGACGGTGCAGGCCAGGTTTATTTAACACACATGAACGTGGCATGAACAGACATGAACAAACCCTGAACTAAACAGACGAACCAACACAGACAAAGGGGAGCACAAAGACTATATAGACACAGGAGGCAAGGTGATTGCACACACGTGAAACACATTAGGGCGGGGCAGACAATCACTGCACAGAAACGAGACCAAGACAAGAAGCAAAACACAGACACACAAGGAAACCAATACAAAATAAAACAGGAAGTGCAAAAAGTCCAAAATAAAACAAACAAAAAGTGTCTGCCATGGCAAAACATGACACCACCAACCTTACCTCCAGCTGTTTTCAGTAAAAAAAAGGTCTGGGCATGTAATGGCAGATAGACAAAGTTAGCAACTAGCTGGTGAACATGTTTGAGCAATTAGCTGCTAAAGACCTTGTTACATTTCAGACAAAGACCAGAACCGACTTTTAAACAAGAATGAATGTTGGATTTACATTCATCAGGTGACAAGAAACCAAACCCCAAATAAATACTAATGTTGCTTTGTATCTGCTGGTTGAGTAAATTGCCAACAGTGTGCTAATAAGTCAGCCATTTTATAAGGTCATATTGTCATCACGTCTTGTCGGTAAACAGGCCCAGACTTTCATTTGGGAAAATAGGGATTTAAATAATATCTCAGTTAGAGTGGGAGGGGATGAGTTCTTCTCTACGTGATGATAAAATGGGAGGATCTTATCATGAAATCTTGCCATGGGCCTTATCAGTGGTAACGTCTGTCTAACCATATTGTAAACATCTAACAGAGTTAGCCTACATCTGATGTCCTCAGTCTCATGAAAGATGCCTTACTGATAATTTGCCTAATAATGTCATAACATGTTATGCAAAATTTCGTCTTGACATTAAAATAATTGCAGCCAATTCTTTGAATGGCATTTATTTATTCAGGATGGGCCGAACACAGAATCATGTTCTGCACTGGCTTATTAAAATGACTCAATATGGCCTTGCCATTTCATTTTGTGTAAACGACCTTTTTTCAATTTCATCAAAATAATAATTACTCCAGGAGGAGCCTGAAGAAAGGTTATATGAGTTTGAGGCCCAGGACTTGATTTTCTTAATCACAATGCTTTTTTTGTGAGTTGGTGTACGCAACATTTGTGTTTTTCTTTTTCATCATAATTTTGCTAATTCAAAAGCTAATTTATTTAATGATACTCATCACCAAGGCAACGCCCGGGGACCACAGTTAGTTCACCACCACTGAGTATGTTTTTGTGACAAACAGGCTGACATAAGTTCCACAAGTCAGTAGTGACGCAACCAAGATGATTCTTAAAAAGTAGTCAACAGCACAGCCTGATTCATCACTATTTAATAAACATGTTAAAGTATTTCACTAATTATAATTGAAAATGAAAGCAATACCTTCAGCTCTGTATGAAACCAACTAAAAAAGACTTTAAAGGCCCTGCACACTCACTCAGGTTAAAAGTGGGTAAAAGGTTACTTGAGGTCACTGGACTCCATGCACCAATAAGAATGATATGGTGTAATTTGTCCCACTCTGGTATGTGTGACATGAATGTCTCTATAATGTTTCTTTGCAACTCATCCAGTATTTGTTGAGACATTTCACTGTAAACCCTAAATGTCACCCTGGTGGTGCTGGAGAAAGAATCAAGGGGTCATGGAAGTTGTTAAATAAGTGTCTGGAGACCATGAATGTTCGTTCAAAACTACTGTGGCAATCCATCTAACAGATGTTGAGATATTTTATTGCATGAGTGAAAACTTTGTCGAAAGTGCTTTGACTAGATTAGACTAGAGTGCTAGACGGAGACTGTCCTCCTGTGAAAAACAAGCAGATAGGTAGTTTGTGCAGCAGCTCATTACGACCCATAGTTACGTTTTGTTGCTAGGCAACATGTAGTGGTCATAGTAATTATGACAGGAGCAAAAGGGAAAGTGCGGTGACGTAGTGTAAAGAGCGGCAAAGTCCGCAGTAGGAGGAGGTTAGGGTGGATGGATGGGTCAACAAAACACAGGAATATGACACAGGAGATCGGTGTTTGATTCCCATGTGTAACCAGTAGTTTATATTGTTTCTATATCCATGACCGTTGTTGGAATGGTAACCATGCCAGCTGGGGTGCTATATTAGCAAACACTCCTCTGGGTCGTATTTGAGGGTAGGAACAAATGACCGACATGCTCGTATGGATTAGAAGACATGTTGGCTAGAGGACAAGTCAGTATATATATACTGTGTATATATACACATGTGGGGATCAACACATTGTCATTTGACTTCATCTTCTGTGGACCATGAATGTCTGTGCCAAATTTCATGACATTCCTCTAATGTTTGTTGAGCTGGTTCAGTGTGGACCGCAGTGGTGGATCAACCAGCAGAATGGCATTGCCAAAACCTCAGCTAAGCAACTTGTGTTGCTAAAGAAATAATCTTGATTTATCTCAGCTTAATTTAAACTGCTATGAGGTGAAAAAAAGGGTTTAAGATGACGAAGTCATTTCATGTCTTTGTCTTGTCATCCTCCTCAGTTTGTGATTTAATATGTGAGATTTTATGTTGGTATCTCGCCACTAGACATTGGCAGTGTCTGGTGGGAAAGTTCTCTGCTTACTAAATGAAGCATTCACAGCTTTTTGTCAAACTTCATTTAAAATGATTAAGAGCTTCACACACTAGCGAAACGCAATCCTTTCAATTTCAGGATTCAGCCACCGGATCGCTGCTTCTCTCCATGTTCCTGCTTCCCAGAGGAGTTGCCTGTCAGCTGCTCCTGGTTCTTTTTCAACATCAGGAAGGACCACAGGGAGGCAACGCTAGCTAATTGGCCTTTACGAAAAGGAAAGTTATTCAATGCCACAGTTTTCAGGACTTTTAGAGGAATTGTGAAAAACCCACAGTCAAGCTGAAGCTACACTGGGTAAGTCCGCTGATTGTTCCATTATCAACTTGGGAATACTGTAGCAGAAACTTCTATTTCCTCTCTACTGCTTTCTGTGACTGTAGTTTCTGTAAGCCCATTTCAAGGTTTCCCCTTTTCCCTCTTATAAGCAGGGATTAAAGCGGCCTGGAACGATACGGAACGGCGTTTCGACAACTTCGATTAATCTAAACAGAGAGCGAGACAGATGAGCAGACACACACACACACACACACACACACACACACACACACACACACACACACACACACACAGGCAGGAGAGAAGCCGCTCATGGCAGATCATCACACAAGGCACTGATCCTTTGAACTTCATTGTTGCAGAAAGAGGGACACCCCACCTGTGTTTTGACTTGTCTTGTCAGTCTCTGTGTACCCGTCATGGGGTGCACATGAGAGCGTGTCGCGTGAATGTTCCGGGACTATACTCACCAATCACAACCAAGTTTCAACCCTCATCCCTTAGGGTTCCTGCACCTGCAAAATCCCACTTCAACCCCTGCTTATGAAACAAAGGAATTTATCACATGTGAAACAACATGAGAGATATTTTACAAGTGACATCACACAAAAAGAACACAAGCAAACGCAACAATTTCACGCGTAATATCACATCGGGAACACATGATGCATGTGAAAAGGTTTTAATCAGCATTTCACAAATGATGAATTCATATATACTGTACAGAAATGTGTTTTTTGGACACATGGGAAAGAATCATGATTATAACACGTAGTTTATATATTTAATATCTGAAAATAATACTTGTGCATTTGCTTTGAGCAATTATACCCCCAACTGAGCATGAGAAATAAAATCAGATTTGTATTTTACAATAAAAAAAAAAAAAAATTGAAACGTGTAAAAACAGTTGGCTTTTTTATAAACAGTCTTTGAGATGATCGACAAATAAGAGAAGAAAAGCGTTTAGAGTATATTATAGAAATAAGAGGTATGCTGTGTCCCTCATTACCGACAGTGTGTGTTTACAGTCCATGTTCTATTTTGTTCATAACAAATGACCACAAGCTGAGATTCCCTATTCATGCTCGCCTTCAGCGACACTCAAGCAAACTCTTGTCATACATTAGTATAATGAAGACATATACAAACACAAACAGCCACAGAATCTCATTAATCTCTTTCATTTTCCAAAAGCCAGGTGATTGCTCAAACAATCCTACATTAAAAAAAAAAAACATGGATTTATTCAAAATTGTGTTATCACCATTCAAAGAAGACTTGTATCTCTGTTATACTGAAAAAGTAATGAAATCCGCAGAGCACATCAAACACACAAAAGAGGAAAAGTCTGGTCATTAAACAAATTAGATGGAGCTTAAAACGACGCCTCACTCCATTTTATAACCATTTTAACAATTCAGTTCAATCTGCTGTATATCAATGTGTTAAAGTCTGGAAAACTGCCTGAAAGAATACAGTATATTTTCTTGATTCATAAGTCTCTCTCTTTCTATGCAAATGCAGCAGATCTGAAGGAGACAGGGAGAGACAGACGGCTGTTAGTAGTCAGTGCAGGTAGCACACCTGTGCAGCAGATGGAAATGATTGACAGCTTGGGTTTCTTCAAGTAAGCTTTTTTTTTTTTATCTTCATATTATAAAGTTAGACTGCCATATTGCTTTGTTTTGCACTTACTGGGGAAGCAACCCAGACTGATATTGGTCAAATGACATCAGCAGCACAAAGTCTATCCATTATATATGTTTTTTCATACCTAGTTTTCGTAGTTCATGACCTGATGCTGATATATGTATGAGCTATATAGCTGCATAGAAGGGAGGCTGGCACGTTTGCTATTGTCAGATAATGCATCAGCATGAGAGCTATAAAAATGCTGTAACCTTTTTGAAAACCAGTCACTTAACAGGCACATGTGGCTTAAAACAGAAACCTTGTAGAGTCAATGTTTCATGTTGTGAGTAGAGAAACCCTCCTCCCCTGAGAGCTGTGAACTTTACTGTCAGATAACGCTACAAATTAAATGTAGTGTAGCTCTGTGGTTGAGATCGTGAGTGAGTAGCATCACTAATTAGATGTCGTCGGAATTTATGCGACTTTGCTATGACCTGACAATCTTGCTTTCCGACAGAGGACAAAGTTACCACAGGGGGCCGATGCCACTCTCTTTTAATACGGACACCAACATGTACAGGTGTGATCTGGCTTGACAGCGGGGATAGGGGGGGGGAAAAAAAACCCTCCAAACTCTCAGGACTGTAGTTTACTCTCTTCGCTCCACCTGAGTCTTTTATGCCCAGAGCGGCATACCTCAGGATTACCTCACCCATCCATTCTCCTCAGTGGCTCTCCTGGTGCCTGAGGGGTGAGGTGAGTTATTTTGGGCTCCTGTTGGTTTCTATTGGAAGGGTGAGACTGTCTGTACAAGCTGATCCATTGTACCTCAGAAGGATGCTTAACCTTGTCCACCCGTAATCGGCGGCTCATAAACTACACTCCTCCCCTCATCATTTTATTGATTGCATGTGACACATTATAGATCGTCAGTTTGATAAGCCTGTCACTTACGATTAACACAGTGACAAGCCCAAGGTTAAGATCATATTGTTCCTCTCCACAGACTGTGTGAGCAGCCAGGAGCCTCCGAGAAGAGCTGTGTTTGTGTTTGCAGCTCTGACGTAAATGGACGGCAAAGCTCCATGACAAAACCTCTGTCCTTTAAGGCTCATTAAACCCTGCTGGTGCATGGCCACCTACGGGCAGACCAGTAGACAGGAGGAGAGGCAGACAGCCACGCAGGGAGGCTAGCAGGTAGAAAGACGAGTAAGCACGCAAGCAAGCATGAGCACAGTATAGCAGGCTCCTGACAGAGACCATTAACATACCCTTGTTCCTCATGCTGCCCACATGCCTGATTAATGAGGACAGGCCTGCTGGATGGATGAGTGAGGTGGTGAGCACAGACAGAGGGGGGGATAAGTAGACAAAGAGAGTGGGAATAAAAGAGAGAAACATAGGGACAGAGGTAGAGAGAGTGAGGCAGAGAGAGGAGATAGCAGACAGAAAATCAATTACCGGGCTTAGACACAGTGATCCGACTTTCAAAGCTCTGCGCTTCAGAAGTTTGAATGCGCTCAGCTTTATTCTAGACAAGGTTTCCGTTCATAATATCATCATAGATTCATAAGAGATTCAGCCTGATGATTCTCATGTGAAGAAAAAAAAAAAGGTCATTCCTTTTGATATTCCAGCTTTCAGCCAGTGATGGAGCAGCAGAGCATCTCTGCTTTGTGTACATGCCAGTCCCAGTGATTAAGTTTCCACATAATTACATGTCACTTCATTACATGCTTTAATTTTTCACAAAACAATGGCTCATTAATATAAACGAACTACGTCTAATTGTATTAAATAAAAAAAAAAAAAGAAAGCCTGTTGAGTACATCAGTTTACATGCATTATGTTAGGATGTCTGTGGAGAGAAGAGGTGAGAAATTGTCAGGTGCTCACATTTATTATTCATAAGAATTTCCAATCCTTCAGACCCGGTCAGAAGAAGCTGGTGACATGACATGACAACATGCAGGGCTAGTTGGAAAACTGCAGAAGCTAGCACGCTGCTATGATAGCCAGCAGGGAACATGCTATGTTCTAAAAGCCCAGAGTTTTTTGTTTTTTTTCTCTCTGTACCATTTCTCCTCCCCTAGGCCTGTCGCCATCGGGATTTTACATCAGTTATTTAAGAGAGAGCAAAAAAGCTCTCCTAACAATGTTGTTAACTGTCATTTAAGAAGCTGATTAGCTCGGTTGATAATATGACATCAAGTTCAAGTGGTTTATTCAAAAGATGCATTTGCACCATCAGCTCCTGTCTCATAACTGTCTGCAAACCATTCCTCCTATGTGGAGTGGGGTTGAATTAACTCGGCAGATTTAATCAGATTTTAGCATTAGAGATGTCACCAACTTACAATCGCTTCCCTCATGTTGTACTCTCTGTTCCCCCAAAGATCATCATTGTTAAGACTTCTCGCTATTGGTCAACAGTGTATCCAAGTTCACTAAAGATTACCAAAAAAAAAAAACTGCATGACTGGAGAAGTGAATCCACTGATCCTGATGATTTGATTGCAGTTGGATTTTGTCGCAAAATTTGAGATGACAGTGGAACAATGCCAATATAATAGAAAAAGAGGTAAACACTTGTAAACATTTGTCCTATTTTGTGACATTGTGATTTAGACTGAAAGCAACACCTGTAACTCTAAATAAATATTGAAAGGACAACCTAATAGCAGCCCAGAGCAGTGTGTTAAGTTAAAAACAAACTGACCATGGCAATCAGCAGGAAACACTTTCACATCCACAGCAGCACTTACTCAGTCCTTTATAAAGATGTAACACAGTGCCAAGTCTGTCAGCGAAGCTCTCCAGCTGTGGACTATGGTGGTAGTTTCAGCAGGGGCTGGCTGGAAGGGAGCTGTCTGCTTGTCCTCACTTTGGACCAAACTGGATGGTGTGGCAGGAGAAATGTCAGCCATGCTGAACCCCGGTGAGCTCGGTGTCTTGCTGGCTACGACAGAAAAATATAGATCTGTACTCGCTGCCATGGGGACCGCAGACAATCGTCAAGTGTTCTCGTCTCCAAAGCTTCGAGTAAATGGAAAAACTCTGATCAATATGTGACCAGCCATAGAGAAAAAGATTTTTTGTAGAAATATCAATATAATAGCTCTCTTCAACCAGCATCTGCAGGGTACTCCAAAAGCATAGCCAGGTACGTGAGTCAAGCAGTTTCAAAAGCTTTTCACTGCTACTTGCCATTACTGTATAAAGCATCCATTACATGGCAAGTATCCGTATCTTCAAGAAAGGTTTTCAAAAGAAATTTGACATTTACATTTCACGTGACAAGTAGTATATAAAGAGCTGCATATGGTTCACGTGTTTGATCTATCTGTTTCACTAATGCATACACATCAACAGGCGTTTGCCATTTTTGCTGCGAATGAGCTGTCAGGCTCTTTCACCCGAGCTTGCGAAGACGTGGGCTTATCACAATACTGTATGACAGAATAAAATGTTAATGGAGGGCCGACCACACGCAGGGAGGCTGCTGGAGCTCTGATCAGCCTCTTGACGCACCCTCATCAGCTGGAGCTGTCACGGTAAAGGCGACATTGTCGACAGAGATGTGACCGCTGACCTTATCGCTTTTCTGATGGCTTTCTCAAGGATTATGAAAGCAAGGACCTCGGTAATAATAGCAACAGAATTTTCTCTGTTTATGCACAGATGACTTCAGGGACTAAAGGGTAAAACAGTAGTTAAATTACAACAATTTATAGTATGTTGTTCATGTAGATGTTTGTTATTTAGCAGGTTGTTCCTTGGATATAATTGCACAAACGCTCAGAATAGTTTGACATTTTGGGAAATAGAATTGTTTGTAAACTTGCCTTGAGCTGTAGTTCTAAAACATTTGTATACCAAAGCATAGAACATTTTATTAATGTCTCCCCTCCATGGCCACGCATACAGCATGCAAACTTGCAAATATTTCAACTTATATCATGACTTGATATCAATGTTAAGTGAAATAATACAGGCTTTGGAAAAAGAAAAATCTGAAATAAAGAAATGTCAAAACATGAATGATAATTCTAACTTAAATCAAAAGTAAACTTAACTCAGTTTGGTCATTTATCAGCATTTTTTCTTATTTTTTCCATCTTGATATATTTAAAAATGTAACTTAAATTTTAGTTTTTATAATTCTGCCTTATTTTTAATGTGGTGAAACATTAAGATCTTTAAAGGGGGGTACTTTGGGGAACCTCTGGCATAGAGTTAGATGAGAGGATCAACACCACAGCTAGCAGTTTGTTATCTTAATTTATGACAAAGTCTAGAAACTGCTTGCCTAGCTGTCTATGATAAAATCCAACTACCAGTACGTCTAAATGTTAATTATTAATATGTTCCATCTTTTTTTTTCATGGTATAATTCTACAATTTGTACAATTAGTGAGTTGTGGAGGTGCCAGTGGCAGAGCCAGGCTAGCAGTTTCCACCTGTTCCCAGTCTTTATGTTAAGCTAAGCTAACGGCTGCTGCTTCATATTGACCCTACAGGCTTGAGGGTGGTATCAATCTTCTCATCTAACTCTGAGCAAGGAAGCAAATGAGCATTTTCTCAAAATGTAGTACTATTCCTTCAAGCAAGCAGAACCTGAGTCGGTAACTGCAAGCAAAATAGAATTATTGTATTTAGTCATCCAAAAAAGCAGTGGGATTTGAGTGTAGTGCCACTGAAGATTGGGGGCATTGGAAAGATTGAACACAAACAGATGTGTCTAGGACTAATCCCAACAGCATACTGCTCCTTGAATTTGATACAGGCTGGCAACTGCACTCCTATATGGAAAGTATGGTACTGTGATTGCGGTGGCACCAGTCAAGAGCAGTTCAAGAATCAGTAGCGACACCTGCTAAAAGGCCCTTACACATACACAAGCTCAATCCAGCATCAGTGACAGTGAGGGGCTACTGATATTTATACTGTGACAATGGATTTTTTTTTCTTTTTTAGAAATCAAGGCTGGAAAAGGCTGTGAGTGCTAAACAAGAGCAGCAGAGGAGGATCAAGAGAGTGAAAGCACAGGGCATGGCCAGAGAAATGGAAAGCCTGTTTGCAGCGGGCAAACAGAGGATCGAAAATCCATGAGGAATGTCACACTGATGCGTTTTTAAACCTGAGCTTCTGATCCCCAACAGCTTTAAGTTATTAGATTTCATCTCAATCCACTCCCAGAGTTTAACAGTGGCAGTGACAAATGTGAAACAACATTATGGTGACAAAAAGAATCTTTTCCACCTTCAGTCGCTGCATTGCTTTTCACCGCGAGATAACTTTAATATTAGAGAAAAAACAAAGTAAGAAGATGGTGAGATCACTGCGTAGGAGTTTATGACACCCATAGGTGGTATTTCATAAACAGTGAGCCCCATTATCTCCTAATGTATTATTCATCAGTAAATCAACCCCTTAATACCCCATGATGCGCTGTGAGGATTCCATGAATGAAATGTCACCATCAATATGCTTACAAACTAACACTGGATGGCACCATGAAGTAAGGGAATCATGTTTTTAATGTGCATGTAGCTGCCTGCTCAGATTCAGTTAGCATCATAATGTGATCTTTTGCGGCTTCGTTGACAGGTTTTCAAATGAATTTGCAAGAAACAGAGATCAATATGAAAATATCTTGAAGAGTGTGCAGCCAATCAGAGCCCTTAAGGGAAGCACAGAGGGATTCATTATATCGTAATGGGGAATGGAAATTATTTTTGCGCAGTACCGACCGGAATTGTCTCATGCATGCATACAAACCCACATGTAAGCACACACACACAATCTAATATCGGCCCCTCAGTGAGAGGCTCGGATTCATCCATTGTAGTTTCAGATCATGGCTTTCTGAAGGGGCATCCATCTCGCCACAACACATATGGGCCTCGGGCCTCGACACAGACTGCTCTCTTAAACAATTTACCTGATTTACAGCCCCTCATACCAGCTGTGATTCAGTGTGAATAAACAAGGAGCAGATGGCCACTTGAAGGCACAAGTGTCAATCAACCGGGATGGAGGCAAGAAGAGATGCTGGAGAACCTCAAGACTCCTTGTGTGAGAACATGCAAATATATGCAAGCACATACACGTACACACAAACGTACACACTCCTAAACCCACAAGTACATAGAAGGGTCGGGCTAACATGTCAGGTCTGTATTAGCCTTTTGAATAGCTATACAATCATCTGTGATGTGATGGAGGCTACTTGCTCTCTGTTGCTCGGTGAAGTTTAAATGAAGTTTTATAGCAACCACCCATCTCTTTTTCAGACCCATTACCCTGGAATACCAACTTAAAGGTGCCCTGTGGAATCTTCTTGAAAACAAAGCAAAATTCATGTTGCGTTTCCTTCAGTACAAACACATGTGTTGAGTGCATTTCATTCCTCATAACACATTTGCTGTTATTTTAAATAGCCTGCTTTAAATCATGAATTATTTACTTCCGTGTTTGTTAGCCTGCAGCGTTCCTCTTCACTGCCTATGCCTGTGCGTATTGTTATGAGTGTTACTGCCGCCAACTGTTAATCAGCAGAACAGTATGAAACCAGAAAGACGCTTTGCATTGCCAGTTTGCGCATACATGCATGAATGTGTGTCCACATGTGTATCGTAAAAAATAAATGGGAGCCTAGGAAAAAAAAAACATTATTCTATAACAGTGCAGAGTCAATAGTAGTCAAAACCTCCACAGGGTACCTTTTTTTTAATTTATTACATTATGTTGAGAAGAGAACTCAGGTTTTTCTTCTCTGGATCCGGCACCCCAAGACAAAAATGTAATTATTTTGTTCTCAAGCATAATCAGGATTTCATAATGTCATTATTGCAAAACTGCAATTTAATGGTAGCCTACTGCCAAGATTACACTGCAATTGCCGGCAATATGATGTTTTTAAGTGACTCAAAAACAAATCTACAGCCATTTTTTTTAATTTGCTGAGGTCGATGTCTTCATGTTCAAAAACTACATTATAGATTAATCCATCCACAACATAAGTGTCTGCTTTGATGTGTGTTGTTAAAATCAAAAGCTCATCAATATTACTGGATGTAATCAGTTGTGCAAGTGTTGCTATTGATATTTGATATTATGCAGATTAACTTCCTTGTACTGCCACAGATGGATTATTACAAAATGGGCCCCTGGGACCAGACAGGTCTATTTAGCCCCTTTCGCATTGGACAAAATACCCAGTAACACCCATTAACATTTGGTTGTTATCAGTAGGGAAAAGTGTACAATCGGCATTCACTCCCGTCCAAATGGCTCTGGATCAGGCCAGGGTATTTATCGGCTCGAGCTTGGCAGTGACGCAAACATGACACCCAGGTGAACGTGCTGCTAATTTTTGTCCTTTTTCTGTGAAGTGATGTCTGTCAGAGCACAAACACTGTAAACAGACCTGTCACCTGCCCAGCATGATTCCTTTTAAACCAGAGACACTGCGCGTACACCTGAGAGTGAGCTGCGCTCAATAGGTTTTTAAAAACACACAATCACCAACCGAAACATCTCACACGGAGACTCAGACACACAGGAGCACCGATCCGGGGATGAGACACGACAAATCCATTTTACCGGTCTGCACGGCAGCTAGTTGCTCCCTCTTTGAATCATCTGTCTCTGTGAATGTGATGATGGTGCTCTCTACAGTTGTGTGTCTGAGTCCTCTCAGCCCAGAGCAGAAAGGCGAACTCGTCTGGTAGTGTGAAAGGAGTCCGTTGCCCTTTTATTAGAGGGTTTACCCACATTTAAATAACCAGCTTATATGTGCTAATTTTGGTGATAGTTTTGTCTCTTTCTTGTAGTTTTCCATCTGTTTTTGTATTTCAATTTTTATTTCTTTTCCAAGCAAAAGAAAACAAAACAGTAACGTTACACAGAAAGACATAAACATAAGAGGTAACATTTAGAATAATAAAAGACAATCAAACTAAGAACACCAAAGACAGAAAGAAAGAAAAGAAAAAAATGACTCAGGGTAAACATTGGAATCACCTGGTTAGTCACTGAATATTGTATTCTTGTAGGGCACCCATATTTTCCAAAATACTTCCTGTCTGTTGTTCATTTTAAAAATGAATTGTTCATTGTTTGCTATTTTGGTCATTTCTCCTGACCACTCGTTGAAGAGGATGATTATTTTTTGTTTTCCAGTGCCTGAGCACAACCCTACAACCTGTGGTAAGAGCCAGTCAGCACCATAGAGTCAATCTCGTCCTTTCTGGTATTTTGTTTAATATGCAGAGCGCAGGGACATTCATACAACATGTGTACTAGAGTGCCTCTGCTCCTTTCACTTCTCTAGCATATATCTGAATCCCATAATTTTAGCTTCGCCATTTTACTGGGAGTCCAGTATTCCCTATGCATGATCCTATAAGTAATTAACTGAGCTTGCACTTCCCTTGCTTCTCTTTTTTTTCATTTTGATTTCTCTTTGTAGTTGTTTTCCTTCTGTTTGTGAACCTTTTGTGTCTTTTAACTGAGCTCTGACTTTCAAGAGATAGATTCAAGAGATATGAACAGTCACTTCACACATTGACTCCTACACGGGCACCTCTTGCCCTCTGGGCCC
This sequence comes from Seriola dumerili, assembly GCF_002260705.1. Lineage (NCBI taxonomy): Eukaryota > Metazoa > Chordata > Actinopteri > Carangiformes > Carangidae > Seriola > Seriola dumerili. The sequence continues at coordinate 4,028,843 of NW_019174446.1, read as the reverse complement.
CTGGGCCTGTGCTTGGTAATCCATCCATGTATTGTCCTCACTGTTTATTGCACTGCATTTTTTTTTCTGACGTATGAAAAAATGATCCCACAGTCAATTTATGCAGCATGGTCCTGTCCTCCTGTATAAGCCCCGCACCATAGCCACAGGACATGCTATTCCAAAATCAATTCAAGGAAAACTAGCAATTCATGCATCATTGAGATGCACGTGCTGTACGCTTTGATTTAACTGTATTTATATCTTTTATTAAATATATTCTGACTGAAGAACACATACAGTCTCTTTGAACACTGAAAGAGAGAATCAAACTAGAACAAAGTGAATTGTGTCCACAGGAGCAAAAACATCAAAAAGACAAAGATAGAATGAATTGTTGTTTTCTACCTCTGTTCTGCTGTTTTCCACTTTCTGTCATTTTCAAGTGTAAAATCTTCAGTCACACATCAGGGGAGACCAAGTGGGTCATTGGGTGGGTGGACTGGTGACTGGGGGCTCTGGTGACAGATCCTCAAATGGAAAATTGCTTGTTAATTATGAGTGCAAAAGATAAATTTCAACCCCATTAACTGTCTGAACTGTGAACCACAGAGAGCTCTCCTTATTAATCTGCATTTTCATTTCATTTTTATCAATAATAACCATTAATATTCATGTCTCACAAAATAACTGCTATGAGCTCATGTTTTGTAGGAATGGTGCAACACTTAAGTTTTTAATTTACATTTTCATTCTTGCCTCTTTAAAGCTGCTCTAATTAATATCTTTTCATTAACAATGCATAAGATGACTTCTTTTAATACAGAAGCAGTCGCTAGTAGCAGACTAGCAACTCAGAGAAGATAGTGGAGCATTTAGCAGCTAAAGAGCCAGATATTTCCCTCAAGGGTTGGTGGTGAACAAAACAGAGCTTGATAGTAAGTGAGGATTGGATTTACATTCTTCAAGTGGACACAAACATGACTCAGAATGAATGCTAATGGTGCTCTGTATCTGTTGGTTGTGTAGCCGTTTTGTAGTCGTATCTACTTAATAAATAGTTAATATGTCAATGTCATGTTGAAATAAACGAGACAAGAGGTCACAATACGCCCTCTGAGCAGCGCTACATCTTCAGGGCAGATTGGAGGCTACAGTGGGTTGCTATTTCAAAGTGACAAGACAGGCATGCTAACTTCAGTAGAAGAAAAGACGTGAGACACAAGAGTTAACATTGTCATTGCTTTCCACCTAAGGAGACAGCTCTTGGCGAGTAAAGGAATGAAGTTTGATATTGCGCTTGCAACATTTTTCCTACACTGATAAGTAGCTGTTGATGTTGTAGCAATGTGTAGCAATAACAAAACTTACAAATAGCTATTTGTGCAATTTCAGAGACATATCCCCAAATGTAAATTTCTGACAATATTTTTAGCATGGCTGACTTTTCTAGCACCAGTTTGTCCAATACTGTAGGTTCTCACCAAATATAATGATGACAGGCCTCACTTTATTGGCCTCAGAAATGCTTCTGCTGAGTGAGTTAACTATAGAAATGTCAGTTCATGATTAATTAACTAGCCATTGGATGACTGTGAATACATCTGGTATACCATGATGTGTGTGTGTGTGTGTGTGTGTGTAGGTGTGTGTGTGTATGTGTGTGTGTGTGTGTGTGTGTGTGTGTGTGTGTGTGTGTGTGTGTGTGTGTGTGTATGTGGTAAATAGTATTGCTGCTGTGGCAAGCTGACATTTTAGACACACAATAGACCCCAAACTTTGCGGCTTGCATGACTTGTTGAAAAAAGCACAGTTTGCTTTTCTCAACAAGTCATTCAAGCCGCTAAGAAATGGGAACACTTAAAGAGTAAGTGTGGGGTGAAACATTTTTTATCTGGTATTACAGATAAATGGGCCACTGGATCACATGTAAGCTCTTTCCCTATGTGGATTTACTTTACACGGATGATGATTCTTCATAAATTACTTGGCTACAGTCCTATATATAGTCTGTATGCTTTTATCAAATGATGTAATGTGTTCATTTAAACTTGTATTCCTCTTACACCTTTTACACAGGATGTGATATTACCACTGACTGGATTAGGGACAGAGGTTGGGGAGGTAACAGCCGTGAACTGGCCTTCCTCAAGGCGATGCACAAGGCTCTGGGGCAGAGGGAGTCCATCAGGCCCCTGGACATCTCTGCCAGAGTAGTTGACTCCTTATCAGATGTTGCAGAGGAGCCTGATGAGGTGCCTGGAACCTCCGCTCCAGGACCATCCATTATACCTGACCAAATGTCTGGTGGGTCCAAAAGGTCCAAACCAAAAATACAGACAAATTGAGATTGTAGAGGACTACACAGAAAGGTAGGAGAAGAGGCAGAGGGAACTGAATAAGATAAAGGAGGATTGTGATTCCTTAAATCAAATGATTCCTCACAGACTTATAGAATTTTTATATGTATGTTGTGTAAATGAACTTGCATTTATGATTGAAATAAATAGCGTTAACAGCTACCAACATGTTATATCATATACAAATTCATCATATAGATATTTTGAATATGTACATATACAAATTTTACAATAGGTATTTCATATATGTTATAAATGTATATCTTCATATATCCAGAGAATGTATATATGTGATAATGATGTAGGTGACATACTGTATATGGCAACATCCCTCTTGATATACGGACATATATGTCATATATTACATTTCTGTATGGGTGTGTATGAAAGAGCCTTTGGATTCATCACAAACAAGAATCACATAAGGCAGTAATGTAGTTATTTATAGCTTATAGCTATAGCAAGTTGAACAGAAATGTTTTGAAGGTTACATGGTTGTGGTCGGCGGTATTGATGTAAACAAAACTTTGACTCAGCCCAGCATTAATTCAAATGAACAATAAATTCATCTTCTAGCATATTAATAACCCTTAATAGGGGCTGAGGGTGCTGGAGTTCCTCATGTGGCTCCCCACTCCTCTCCTGGATGTCATGTAAGTCAAGTGGAGCAGGAGGAACAAGTTCTTCAGGCTGGACCTCTGGCTCTTAAATGACGTCTTGACGTGTGAGGTACACAATGAAACACTCCTGGATGTCTCATTGGAAGCTCAAGACAAGGATAGCCTCCATCCCCCAAGAGAAAAAAAAACAGGTGGGGGGAACAGGGAATTGAAATAAATAGGGCTGTTTCTAAAAATCTGTGTGTCATGTACTGAATCTCCATCACCAACAAAAATGTCTAGAGATCTACCAGAGCAGTTATGAATGGATTGAAGCTGCTGATGTTTGGGTGGTTTAATTCCACTAACTTATTGAAGGCCTTGTGCTGTGCCAGCTGTGCAAATCCTCCAACTTCCTCCAAGGTGTTTTGTCTGGGGAATGAAATGACCTAAGACTTACGTCTACAAATCTCCTTGGCAATCCTTTGCACAACTCGAAAAATGATTGAGTTTGGCACATCAGATGCCCGTGTCATCACTCAGTAAGAGATCCCATGGGCCAGCCAAAAAACAAAAATAAGGATCTGTAAATGATGCCCCCAGTCATGATCCCTCTCCTGGTGCAAAATGCTTAGAAGCCATTTGAAAGCACGCCTTGACATCCTGCAGTCAGTCCTCATGTCTCACTCCACATCCATGTACATCCTGAGGACTGGCATGTGGGTGTTCAGTCCTGTAAATTGGGCTCGCTGGCATGACTGAATTTATGAAGAAACACTACATTAACAAGATGGTACATAAAAAATACAAATCAGAGGAATGCAAGCATATGCTATATTACGGCCCTAATTTATTCATCAACCATTTCTTTTCATTTTCGCTTAATGATGCTGTTTTGACAAAAACAAGTAAATTGCCTCTCATCCAATCTGTAAGGCAAGAGCCTGGAAGACGTTCAAATCAGGCAGTCGTTCCTTGAAGTGCCTTGGCTGTGATGAAAGCACACAACATGAAATAAAACCCACAATAGTACGAAACATGTTTTGGCATTGTCAAGGTAACATATGTCACAAAGTACTGTCCCATCCCTATTTATACCATTTAGAGCCCTTGCAGCCCCTTGCACTCAACCATTTGCCAGGCGAATTAAGTCTGTGAGGGTTCAGGCCTTAGACCTTAGGGGGGGACCTTACGCTGAAATGCACCATTAGTTGCATTTCAGCGTAAGCTCCATGAATGCTCTGCTCTTGCTATAGTGATTCCCATTACGGACAAATGTGCAAATAGAGATCCGTAGAGCTATTAAGCTTAAAAGACCAGAAGTCTCTGCTTTCTTATTAGTATCATATGTGTTCCTCATGTCCACAGCCGCAGGAAAGAAGGCTAAGAAAAACTTTAGTGGAAGAAAAGGAGAGTTCTTGAGACAAAGCTAAAAAATATATGGCCCAAGGGCGAACCAGTAACAGAGTTATTCCTCCCATCTATAAATTCTGCGGGACAGAAAATTCATGGCCATCATTACTGCCTACTGGACTGCCCCCAACTCAGTCCACAGAGATCCACCTTGCACACTAGGAATGAGAATATTCATCATAAAACTAATTGATGTTGCCTGTGAGGATTCATTCAGACTGGCGTGATTGAGTTTCAGTTTGGTCCAGCCAACACACTTTGATTAAAGTTAGTAATAGCAGTAAATTATTGAAAATGTGCTTTGTATGTGCTTTTTTATTCCCATTATTTACATTTTTGACATAGTGTTTTGTTTTTTTGATGTCGTGCAGTCCAGTCCCAAATGTTGAACCGCTTTGCTTCACACACACATCATGTACACACCTTCTATTACTCATACACCATGTCAAAAAAAATTGATGGTTGAGTTTTATTATTTTGTGGAGACAAGTGGAGCTGAAGACTGTCGAGCTGTTTCATCTAACAGAACAGCTTCACCTTGGGCTGCATCAACTGAATGTACTGCAAAAAAAAAAGAAAAAAAAAAAAAAAGAGAGAGCCATATTGTGGCAGTGCTTTGAGACAGAGAGGTAGACAGAGTGGAGAGTGGAATAAGGGATGATGACCAATAAGTGTGTTATCCAAAAGAAAGAAAAAGCAGATTCCATTTTGTTGGGGTTACTGCCAGGACAATAGGTCTCTTTGCTGCCTCTGAAGTGGAAACGTAAAGGGAAGAAGAAATGTTAAAGCACTGATATAACATTATAAAACTGGGCCTGTTCACATTTGTTTTAAAATGTTTGTTTACATCATTACTGGAGCTCAGGTCCCCTGCAGATATCCAATGCAGCTGCCTGAATGCATGACTTCACCATGAGATAGAAGAAGAAGAAGAAGAAGAAGAAGAAGAAGAAGAAGAAGAAGAAGAAGAAGAAGAAGAAGAAGAAGAAGAAGAAGAGGACACTGTTAATCCAATACAAACAGCTAAAACCTTGAAAATACACAGCACCCATAAAGTGAAGTAGAAAGTAGTGCTCGATCTTTGGTCTTGGTTTTTAGTTTTTAAAGACTCTTGTTTTCTGGGAAAATGGAAGAGCTGAAGTAATGGCTTCAAGTTTCTTAACTGGCTCCAACTCGGCTTTTGCTTGTTTTTCTTTTGCAACTTCTTTTTCACATTGTTTTAAATGCTGCACTTAAGAGAAAACGTTAAAAGCTGGTCCATTAGGGTAAAAGAACAATACAGCAGAGCGATAATGATGAGATGCATTCTGTGTTCTTGAACTGAAGTAGCCTCTCTCTTCAAAATTTCTATTAACTTTGCCAACAAAGTCGGCCGCTGTACTGTTTTTGCCTCTCATGTTACAGCTGCAATGAAATACAAAGCATTAAGTTAAAAGAATTGTGAGTTTTATAAATGTTCCTGTATTTAGACAGAATTAATGAGAGTGGAAAAACATGCTTCATTTCGAGTATAAGAAAATCAGAGCAGTGATAGAGAATGAAATGAGCTATTGACAACTCTCATGTTTGTTTGTGACATTAAACCCCCCTCTTCAAACCTCATGGCTTAATAGGTCACTAAATTAGGATAAAAAGCATGCTGTAAAAAGCAGGAGCTGGGGGAGGAGAATTAGTAAGTAAGTGCATTAACCTTTTCAGGGATACTGAATAATGACGGATACTCACTGACCCCTTTTCAGGGAGTATACAATGCGCTGTACTGTACAACATCCGGCCGTGCTGGATTCACTGTGATGCGGTCCACTAAGTAGTTACTGTGGCAACCTGATGGAGTGGTAGAGTAGTTTCATTAATTTAAGATGACTCAGTCTTGATGTAGGTGGAGACTCGGAAGGATCACGGCAAGAAGCGAGGTGGACGTATTAGCTGGATGTTCTCGGGAACTCGGATATTAAGATTCAAGATGATGAGGAGGAGGTGGAGGACGAGGAGGAGGAAATTTGGAAAATGCAATGATGATAAAGGCTGCTGGAATCCCTGCTGTGATTAAATGTCATTTTACATATAGTTAAAAAGCAATAAGCTCTAAAGCTCCTTTCTGCTAATGTCAGGAGGGCACAGGAAATAATCACAGGTACATCTTCATCCACTAATAGGAAAAAAAAAAAAGACTACAGGCACATAGATGCCATCAGCCTTGTCAGACTTTGGGAGTTTAACTTTAATTATGGGAGACAATTTACTCAGACAAATGCTATGGCGACAGAATGAAAGCCATTGTTCAGTACTGTAGATGGGTTGATTGTTTGCGGCCCTTGGTGTTTTGTTGTGACTCTGTTTTGTTGTGACGGTGTGTTAAGATTAACCTGACCACACTTAGTAGAAGCAAGGCCTTGTTCTAACCAGCGCCTCACAGGAAGGTTTCACCAATGTGGGTCCACAAAGTCTGCAAGTGCACTCTCAAAAAAAATTCTTTACTTGGCAAAAACAAAAATGTGTGAGTTAATGTAATTGCTGCCTGGTTTATGTTTTTTTCGAGTGCTTTGGTTGCTGATGCATGATGAAATTAATTTGCTATTACAAGAGCAGATAATTTACTGATGCATTCATTATCATCATTTTGCGACTTGCCAGATATAATTATGTAAATAAAATGATGATGTATAATTTCTTTCAAAATGTATTTGCTGCTGCAGATTAGAACATAATTATAAGTCATAAGACGGTTAAATAACAGACCTCTGGCCAAGGATCTCAAAACTGGCTCCTATGGCATTAGAAGATCAGCAATATCGCAAGGAGCCAAGTCAAGCCATAAAGCCTTGAAAAGTGATCAATAACATCTTTAAATCAGCCTCAATCTGTCTCTGTACCACTTTGCTGACACAATGGGGAATCTTCCAGCAAAAAAAGATGAACCAGGCTCAACCTTGTGGCATCATCTGCCGAGGTGCTGACCTGGCAAATCAAAAGATGAAGTAATTGCAGTGGTGATAACTTTCCAGAGCTGTAAAATCCTGTCTCTACACTGTGCAGTGTTCTGCCGTCTGATAAGCCTTTATATCAACAAACTTTTCAGGTGAAAGAACAAAGCACATTGTTTGACCATGCCCTCTAAAACCACACATAGAAATGTTCCTTCCTTCCTTCCTTCCTTCCTTCCTTCCAAAACTACAAATCACTGTAGAAAGAAATCTGTTTTATGATGTGCAAAAACACAATGGTTAAGGTTTGGTTAGACATAGGCACTAAAATGACTTGGATAGGTTCAGGGAAAAATCATTGTTCGAGTTGTGTGGGGTGGGGGGGTGTGAGGTGTGCAGCATTAAGGTAAGGGTCACTGTTTCCATAATAAACACACAGCTAAGGTTATGCAACAATCGTGGTCATGCGTTACAAAAAACAGCTGCAGATGGGAAACGTCTCCCATGTTACAGTCGTCGTCAGATGTTTTGTTTGACCCATTCATCCTCCCATCCTTCCTTCCCTCCCTCCTCCCTCCACGCACTTTCTTCCTCTATAATTCTGTCACCTTACGTCCTCCTTTGCTCCCGTCATCATCGCTGCAGCTTGTGGAGGACACTGGAGGAGTTACTGTAATATGTCTTTACCCTGTCTCTCTGCCCGCCTCTGCTTTCTAATTTTCGGGTTCCTCTTGATGAGGTTGTTTGATGATGAAATGATGCATTTTAATTCAAACTACCGCCTCGATCATAGCGCCACAGGATCTCAAGCTACAAAAAGGTCATATGTGACAAAAATGGGCCCCAAATGTAGCAACAGCCAGGCCACAAAGAGCCTTAAAGGTAACCAACAAGATCTTAAAGTCAATCCTAAAACTTACTGGATGTCAGTGTAACAAGTAAAAAAAAAAGTTGTGGTCTGGTCCTGCCTCATACTTCCCATAAAAACTGTCTTTAGCCTGTCAATAGGAATTCTTCAAGGGAAGTGAAGAGGCTGCTGTGTTCAAGGCGTGAGGAGGTAAGAGCTGGAGATAAGGTCTTAAAATTTTAAATTCAAGTCTATTCCATGAGCTGGACCTCAACCTTTTCACTAACAGGGTAGAGACCAGTGAACCTGTAACCCAGTTGCTCAGTGTACAGCTCAAACGTAGTGTTTCATGGACAAGTGAATCTTCGTCATTCATGCAGAAATTCGACCTATACGAAGAAGACCGGGGAAATTAGACAAGCCCGAATGCATGCTTTCCTTTCATAGCTGTGTTCTTTAAAACTTGTGGATGGCTGTGAGTTGATACAGCTGTCTGATACAGCTTTATGATGGTTATGTAGTGAAACAGGCGGCATGAATTAAAAAACACAATTATCCTTTAAATTTCCCTACAGCTTTCATAAAAAAAAAAGAAAAAAAAGTACGTCATCATCTAATGGGCTTTTTGTGCGCACATGCACAGTAATTAGCTACATAACCAATATGTTTAAAAGCTTATACAAGAGGCAGTGATTGCCACAACCACGGTGAGAAATCTAGTTTGGATAGCAGAGTGGGGGCCTTTGGGTAGATATGATGACTGATGCCGCCGTGTGAAAAAAAAAAAAAAAAAATGCGATTAGCGTTGCGATTACCCAAAGACGTTTAGCACATTAATTGCATTTCTGTTTGCTAGACAGAAATTTTATATCCGCTCTCTCTTCTTTGTCTCCTCTCGTAGATGTCGTCGATCAATGTCCAGGCATTGAAACGGTTCCAGTTTCAAAAATAGACTTTCCTGTCACATCAGGTATATCTGTCTTCTGGGCATCTGACAGAAACCACAAACTAATTACCAGCTGTTGGACAAAGAGGGGCGGATTTCACGAAACTATGACACTGCACAAGAACACAATGGACTATATGTGGAGGTAAAGAGCTTTAACGCATGACGCTGAAGCGGAGCATATGGTTATATATAATATATATGATACATTTACCGTGATGGACCCCATTATTCATTTCAGAGTGATGCAGATATGACATGAGGGCAGGTGACATTAATATTTAATAAGGCGTTCTGGGTATTGAAGGAAAGGTTCCAACTCATGTCTGAAGTGGAAAAGCAATGTAATTGATCCTTCTTTTTCACTCCCACACACATTAGTGGTGGTGAATCATTAGACTCTGAAGCTCATCAGTGTGATGATGAATGCAGAGTTGTGACAGCGTATCCAGTCAGATGCAAACACTTCAGCTCAGCCCCTTCATCACTGACGCCGTGATAAGTGCTTCTGTCTCCCTGTAACAGTGATCATGACAAAACCGCCCTGACTGAGCATTTGCTGCGTCTTATTTCTTTTGTTTTCTTTTTATTGTTTTGGAGGGTTTTTCCATTTGAGCGAGTGTGTAGCCTTGTGTTTGTTGTTGGTGTTACACATGTGTACCATATGGCCATATGTTTCTCCATGACCGTGTGAGTACGGTAAGATATATTTCTCAGCAAGTGGACCATTTATCAAGCCCGGCTGCCCTTCTCGTTAATGAAGTCAGGGAGCTTCAGAGCACACAGAGCACTCCTCTCCCACCAACATGGACAAACAGGAAAGAATGAGCGATCGCCCCGCTCTGACTGCCGTACCCACTCGCTCACCCCCTCGGTTCACCAACAATAAAAGAGACTCCTCGATCAGCAACCACATCATTTAGAGGGAAAGAGGCAGCTGTGGCACAAGCTAGTCATTCAGTGGCTTTCGGATTCTGCAGCTCACTGCAGGCCCAATTCTGTGTGTTTCTGTGTTCAGTAATGACGGGAAATAAGAACATTTTTGCAATGAGTCGCATATGCGGGAGAGGATTTGAGTTTTGTTCTAAAAAAAGAAAAGTGGAGCCCAGTATTTGAGAATCAGAAATGACCCGCTCCATCAGAAAATGACTGTGGATGAGAAAGAAACTATATGGTATGTGCAGTAGTTATCATCCAAAACAGATATGTGTAAAAAAGATGAATGAAGTGGAGTAAGGGATTACAATTTGATACTCAGTCAGTATTACATTACAGTCACTTATCCCTGAGTAACGCGCCATTACTTTGAGGTTTTTTAGGGTCAGTTTGTTTGCTGTCTCACCAAATATGAGACGGTTGATATTTAGCTTCGCACAGGTTAAAAAAAGGACGAATCTGCCTCCTGGAAATTGCTTCTTAAGGCTAGAACATTCTTCTCCAGAGGGCACATTAATAAACGCGCATGTGTGTTGTTCAGAGACGTTCGTGTGGCTGTTTGCTTTTTAACTGGATGGATTTTGAGTACAACAGAAAAGTGGTTTGTGTTTTCCATTTCAAACCCAACCTCCTGACACGTTCAAATATTCAAATATCACCGTTCACTTCAGTACGCATGTCAGCAGGCCCGGTTCTAGACTGCTTTGATTTGGGGGGGGGGGGGCATTAAGAGATGTTGACTGGTTACTAAGTTCCAGACTTCTTCAGGACTGCTGTGTACCATCACCAGGGCAAAGATTCAGAAGCTGCTGATGGTCAGTCTCTCTGCTACCAGTGTCTCATTTTCTATTCATTAATTATACAAGATGTTGATGGGATGACTACAGACTAATTTCAAGGAACCTTTGACTGAGGGTGTCCTGAATAACAAAGAGTTACAAGTAACTATAGTAAAAGTAATTAAAAAGTTTCCCAAAACGAAGGTCAGACTAAGATTAAAGATTGAAGAACTGGGTGCTGTGGTGCCATCATGGGTGAACAGACAAAGAAAGTGAAGTGCGCCACTCACAGAAGCTCAAGCTTTATTTGGCTGCAGAGGTCTATCTCTATGTTTGTCTCGCTCATGGTAATGACACAAACACTCTCCCATCCACATACTGATGATCCTCTGGCTTATCAGACTGCCAAAGCCTGAGTGATGATGGCATTTAATACTGCAACTGGCTCGCCACCGTGTTTGCTGAAAACCCACAGGACAGAGAAAACAAAATATGAGAAATGACCAACTGTGTACGGGATATTTGTAATATATTGTAAGTCAGAGTCTGTAAAGAAAACAAGTCCATTTTTTAATTTTTTTCTGGGGGAGTTCATTGTTGGGCAAAAAGTACAATTTACTGGACATGGCAATACTGAATTCACATTAGTGGTGTAGTGAGGAGTGTGCATTGCAGTGCCAATGGGGAAGAGTGCGGAGGGACACAGAGTGCTGCAAATTGCAGTCCTCTGGAAACCTCTGGAAAATTCTGGTTGTCTTGCTTTGGCAAAGTTGGAGGAGCAGATGGCGACTGGAAACGATCACTCAGAGACTGAACTTGAGTGATACCGGAGGCTACGCAGCCAGGAAATTGAATTTTTTGGCATCATGACAACTTTCAAAATGGATTTTAGTGAAGCATCGCCTCAGGATTAATTTCTCAGTGAAATTAGTTGAAGAAATTATAAATATTGAATGACGGACAAAGGAGCACTGATTTTCTGTCCCTGTAGTAGTGCTGCACTTCTGCGAACAATGCGTGTTAAGAATATATAATAGGAAAGGATAAGTGCTTCCGGAGGAAGACAATAGTTCAGATTAGCTGTGCTCTGCTCCTTGACATTTTGCCATCAGATTAAGATGTAAATGGTAATTTGTGAACTGGTTATTATTGGGTGGATGCAGGTGGTTCCCACCCCTACACTTCCCATTGCGTCTTGGAAGAATTTTCCATGTTTACCACGTCAAGTGTGAAACGCTATATATCTATTATTAGCACATCAGACACTGAATTGACTTCTTTGGGTGGGCATGCTGTCAGCTGGAAGGCAAAGCCATAAAAACAGCCAATTTAATGTTTTAGAACAGGGTCTCGTGCGCTTGGGGGCCACAGGCAGAGCTCACTGGAGTATCATCTGCTTTTTAGTCTGAGGATTACCCTCCTTTTCTTCATGCTTTCTCCCCCTCATGTAGAATGATCCTCTCTTTAAAATAATTGCAGCTTGACATTAAACAAAGTGGAGAACCTCATGCTATTCCCGTGAAGAACACCACCACTGGGCCACATCTTGTGGTTTATGGTTACCCAGTTGTAAAAAAAAAAGTGTTCAGATGAAGATCCCTCTGTGGGTTGTTGCTTTGCTCAGGGTGCAGCACATCTCCTCTCCTGACTGTTCATCTGCCTCGGGCCAAGATAGCTGTGGTAATAGGCCGAGACCATGTCAATTGTAAAGGGGGAGGGAGAGCAGATAAGAAGTGTCTCAAAAGCTCGGAGTGGGAGGGAAATTCTTTACACACCTTGTCGCACCGAGGCCCTCCCCTTTCACCTTAAAGGCACATCTGCTTGAGCATGTCCACTAAACTAAAGAGAAGTATAAACACCTCAGATTGTGGCTGAGCTGTAAAAATGATCACAGCAGTAATAAAAACCCTCTCTAACTTTTCACTCTCTCCTCATTGCGCCGGCCGACTGACAGCAGAGAGGCAGGTAATTAACCGACACTCCACACACACGGACAGAAAGACAGGTTTTCCCTGTGTCGTGTAAACCAGCACTCACATGGAAGGCCATTACTCTGCCCGGAGCAGGTAGGGCATCAATCAGTCTGTCATGAGGTGATACAGGGGGAGGGCATTCCCCACTTGAACATGAGACGAAGCCCTACTAAATTCCACTGTCAGACACACAGGGAGTAATTCTTCAAATTTCGAAAGGCAGATTCTCCTATTTGGGCACGAAAATTTAAAGTCCCGGTCAGCCTCAGGCATTACATATAAAAGCTTCCCATTACTGTCACTTCTCTTTTGAGGGTTTTCTGATTTCTCAGGCTCGCTGAGAGTCTGTCAGTTACGGCAAAGAGCCACCCTGCTGGATTTTAGGTAAAGCAAATGAAACAGAAGCAATTAAACTTATGCAAGTTACCAGAAGTCAGTACAGTGATTAATTACACGGAGCAACAGAGCAGAACAGGAGTGGTAGCTGTGTCACAGGGTCTTTCGTAATAAGGCAAAAAATATTGGCCCTTCAAATCTGAGAGTTTTTCATACTCAATAAAGTTCTTACTTATTAACTGTGTTCAAAAAGAACTCAGAATCTTTTGAGATTTGTGCAGTGGACTGAAACAGAGAAAAGCCTCATTCAGTGTGAATCACAATCTTTGGATTTTCTTTGTTTTTCCATTTCTTTACTCAATTTCAATCTCTGGGTTATTAAAAAACATTACATTGCAAAATTCTATTTCATTAATATTTAACACCAAAGATGGGTTTTCTTCAGTTACTGTGATAAAACACCAAGGTGTTATAACTTACTCTGTTGTATCTGTTCTCTAAAGCTGCATCTGCATGCTCTTTCCATCTTTTACATTAATAAAGCCAAATCTTCTTGTGATTAACGCCACTCAGATAGACAAAAGAGAATATTCTGACAACCTCAAGAAAGCATGTAAGGACTCAAAAGAACTTGACAGCCAAAGAATTTTCAAGGTTGTAAAGAAAGAACTGCTGAATAAAAAGGAAAGACTGTTTGCAAATGATGACAAAAGTTAAATAATAGACATTGCCATGTAAGGCTTTGCCCTTTGGGGATGCTGCTAAAGAAAAATAGATGAAGTAGATATACAGTTCACTGAGAAAAGACAGCTGGAAGCTTATTCAAAATAATAATTTATTAAATGAAAGACAAAGATGTTTTTGACATCTCTTTGCTCGACTGCTGTAGCGTCATTCAAGATTTCCACAATGCTTCATAATTGAAAGCAGGCAACAGAAGACAAGTTTAAATGATGTATTTGTTTCTAGAAACCAGTGAGTATAATAGCAGCTTGTCATGTCAAGAGATGAGGAATACATCACGCTGCCAAAGTTCTCACTTTCTTTAACCTTTATCAGAGTCACCTAACATCCCATCTTACTGCAAATTTGAATTGTAGCTTCATATCAATGGATTCTCACATTTTGAATGAATAGAGCCGTTCAATACAATAACAAAGAATTCTTCAACACAGAAATCTTGAGATGAATTGTATATACTGAAATCTGTACCTTTTGCATCAGAGCTCCTGTCGTTGTGGGCGGAGCTAGAGCGGGTCATCCACTAATTAGAAGGTCGCTGGTTCCAGTCTGCGCGTCGCAGTGTCCTTGGGCAAGATACTCAACCCCAAATTTCTCCTGGTGGTTATTCCATCAGTGCCGGGGCGTGATGTATGAATGTGTGAGTGTTTTGGCCAATGTGGTAAGTATTGTAAAGCGCTTTGAATGGTGGATAAGACTAGAAAAGTGCTACGTAAGTGCAGCCCATATACCATTTTACCATTGACAGGACCCACATTCAAATGTCAGCTCTAAGCTCCAGGAGGTCACGTGATCACTGCATAGCTTTCACAGTCTATTGCACTGTTGCAGTGAATGTTTGTATGTTTCAAAGAAATGAACTCAGGTCCACTCACTGCTATTCATAAGGCTTTGATGCTGAAGTGCTGCTTCTCACTGTCCCCAGTTCAGCCTTGACTTTTTCCCAATGTTATACTGAAATATAAATGCAACCTTGATGAGGTAATACACATTAAACCTAACTAACTGACAAACTAATGTGGTTAGGTAAAATTACATTCGGATTCAGTTAATCCAAAAATACAGCATATAGCTGAGGTTCAGCAGAAGCTAGAGGGCAATGCTAATCAAACAACGCTTAGTGTCCAGTCATAGTGGATCTTTGAGGCTGTACATACAGATGTTAAGCAGGTATAATATTTGCCATGTTCACTATGTTCCATTAGCATGTTAGCATGGTAATATTTGCTAATTAGGTCTCAGGAAATTATTTCTGCTATAAAGTTGGGCATTTTAACATGGCAGTCTGTGGAGATTGACTCGCTTTGGGGGGCCAGCCTCAAGTGGCCATTCAAGGAACTGTGTTGGCTTCATTTTTCAGCCCCGGATGTTGCTGCTTGGGATTTGTGCACCAAATCTTCACAGCAATCCATCAAAGAGTTGTTGAGATATTTCACTTAAGAACTAAACTCAACAGGATATATTGATTGGACACCAAGGATATAGCTTGTATAGATGTTGAGATATTTACTAGAGTCAGTGAAAACTTTGACTTTTTCTCTAGTGTCACCATCAGATTAGAAGATCATCAAAGCTGTTGGAATGTATCCTCCAGTGATCTTGAAATTGAATAAATAAAATAATTGTCAGTCTCACGTTGGTGCCAGAAGAAAAATCTGAGGATCACCAATGTCATTAGGTTTCATCCTCAGGGGACCTTGAATGTTTGTACAAATCTGATGTATTTGCACAACCCATCCAGTATTTGTTCAGATATTTCAGTCTTGACCAAAGTGGTAAAATTGTTCATATGAATACAGGAACTGTGGATAAACAGCAGTTTTCAAGCATCACCATCTGAACTCTGATGTGGCTGCTCAGATAATAGGTTTCAGCTCTCCTCTGGTCTCCAGCAGGTTTTTAATGTTACCCTCTTCACTCACAGGGCATATTCCTGCCTGAAGCTCGAGAAGCCCTCATCAAACCTTCATGTTTCACAACCTTTTTGACAACAGCTGTCAGAGATTTTATTTGAGTTTTTTTTTCAGCAGGTACATTTGTCATAAAACCATGTAACCCTTCAGAGCTGCCACGGGCCTCACTTCCAGGTGCTCTACTTGATCCAGCACAATTTCTGAATGTGAATATAGGCACAGTAGTACATTATCATAGGCACAATCAACATCACAGTTAAAACAGCATGAATGAAGAACAAATGCGGTAGCTGTGATGGAGTTCCTTCTCCCCTGAAGGAACTCTGCTGCCACAAAGGACTGGTGCATGGTGGTTGATGTGGAGAGACAGCTTAAATTTCATACCTATCCACATCACTGAGCCTAGACTGAGACCACATATCGTGCTGTATCCCATTTCTCTGTTTATTTGCAGCAGAAATCATCATAATTGCATCCATCATTTTCACTTTGATACTTCATTATTTGCTAATAAGGATTTTATTTCAAAATTTACAGCAAGTCATGTTTCTTATTTTGACCAGCTTGACTTTTGTGCACCTGAAGTGCTGCTAGGATCTAGATGGTGATTGGATGGTAAAGTCTTCACCCTTGTAATTATTGACTTTTTGAATCCATTTGTATCAGAGGTGTGGATTTTGGGAACAAGGATGCCTGTGTCAGCAGCCCATACTTAGCCATAGCTCTCACACACACACACACACACACACACACACACACACACACACACACACACACACACACACACTCACACACACACACACACACACACGCACACACACACAATTAAAAAAACAATAGAAAATGAAACATGTAGATTAATGAGATAGCAGGCACCAAGTAGCGTATAGGATAAACATTAGGACAAATCAGACACACTTACAGTACTAATGGCTGGTACTATAGAAATTCGTCAGGAGGTTTGTGGCAATGATGGGATGCACCAGAGTAGTAGAGGGTCTTATCCTTTCTTTGATATACAGCTTGAGCATGTTTTCCAGCAGATCTAAGAGACCTAGTGCTGCATCTGGAAACAAAGTAAATAACACTTCAAATAAACACTATTTACTGAGTGAGTCTGCTTCAGTCAGAACACATTTAGAATTACATAGTCACTGAAACAGTGTAGAGTAGTCACTGAAAAAACAACTATAAACACTGTGCCCCACTGCAAAATATACACTGCTGAGCACCTATAGCTGAAAATGTTCAAAATAAGTCCAATTATTATTATCAATTATTTAACATTTTTTAAATTGAAGCAATCACAAATGCATGTTATTCGTGTGAAGAAACAAAATAAAATAGATAAAAAATAAATAAATACAATTTAAAAAAGAGGCCATCTACCTGATGAACCAACTGCTATATTAACAGTTACAAGAATTTAAAAAATTTTGTTAATGATGAAATAGGGCTGGTGACAAACCCAGTTATTACTTATTTCTTGAATAAAAAGCACTTTACAGAAATACAGGAAATGCCACAGGGAACTGATATCCAATGCGATAATGCGAAATTGTGGTTTTGGAAAACTAATGTGACCCTAAAGGGAGGTGAGGGGTCAAAGTCGCCTGGTGCAGATTATATTTATTTACCAACACTGCCGCTGTGTGGTGTACCTGAGTACTGCATTTAATATGGGCGTAGGAACCATTGCACCAACCAGTGTTTCTCCTCGGAATGTAATATCTGCTGGTGAAATAACTCAAATCAAAAGCGCCGCCATTGTTTTTGTTAGTAACATATGAGGCCCGTAAATTAGACGTAGAGTTTAGCTCATACCGACCGTCGTCTTTTGTGATGCTAGGTTTAAATATGTCTGCTACGTTGTTGTTGCCAGTTAACGTCGTCTCGTGTTAACTTTTTCATGTACGCCAGAGTCTGGCAACGGTTGATGCAACACTGAAGAGTGAGACGTCGTTCATTCACCCTCCTCTTGTGTGTAAGTAAATACTGATAACAAACTTCAAACTTGGACGAGTCTTCTTATACGATGACTAGTTAACCACTGATTTATAAAGCACAGCTGCTCGGTGGGGTTCACACTGTTGTTGAGAGCGGTTTTATTTGTCTTTACAGCGCCAGTTCGACTTCAGACTGGACCCGCGTTACTTCCCCCTGTGAAGGCGACAGAACATGAGCAAAGAGTCCAGAATGAGGGCAACGATAAACCAGAAGCTGACAGAGATGGGCGAAGGAGAGAGGTGAGAAATAGTGCCACAAACAGCTCAGTTTAACAAAACCTACAGTCCATCCGATGTGGCAAATAAGCTGAAGACATTGCCCGCTGTGATATTAATAACTTAACTAGCAGAAGGCAGACACATGCCTGCTATATATTTATCTGCCGAGTAACTAATTTACCATATGGTATTAATGCTGAACTGAAAAAAAAAGCTGCTCCACACTTGAGGGAAGAAGTCTTAAATAATGCCCTGTCACACATTATTTTTTCAGCATGGACCAAACTATCACTCTGCAAAGTCTGAACACAGCATGTCAGGGGTGGCACACAGTGGCCCCTGGGCCAAATCTTTCCCTCCAGCAAAAATATTTGTCCCTCCTGGTGAAAGTTTACAACTTGATTTGTACATGATTTTTCGCAAATTGACTGTAGGCAAAATGTAAATACAAGACTCAGTAAATCCCAATAATAAATAGTGTAAATGTAACATCTAATACTATTACTGCTACTAGCTTCAGCTTATTTGACCATGTTAGATTTATGTTTAATTTCATTCTTCCAGAAATTAAGCAGTCCACCTTGTAGTTTGTTGCATGTAGATACACTTTTATTACATTACTAGTTTCATACAACAACAAAGAATGCAGATTTGCATATATGAGTTTAGAGTTTTAGAAATCACTTTGACTTTTAAATGTAATAACCAAAACATACTGAAAACATACAGGTTTACAGATGCTGCAGTCAAGACAGAGATGTTGCCAGCTGTTATTAATAATAAAATTTATTTAGCAGAGGGCAGAAAAGTGCCTGGCCTTACTCTCATATGCCTTTGCATCTTATTGACAGACTGAAGGAGTTACTGAGAGCAAAGCTCACTGAGTGTGGATGGAAGGACCAGATGAAGGCTCACTGCAAAGGTAAAATTACAGTACTGTTGTTAAAACACATGGCAGATGACTTTTTAAAACTTGTGCTTCCTGAGTTGTAAATGTGAATTATCTCAAAGGATGTATTCGCATAACACATTTTAACAAAAAGCCAGAGCAGCTTCCTCTCAGCTGCTTTACTTGCAGAGTTTTGTTGCTGTTGCATTTTGGTTGCACTGTGATAATTAAATATTTAAAAAAATGTCCTCTACACATGTTTGCAGAAGTGATCAAAGATAAAGGCCTGGAGCATGTCACTGTGGAGGACCTGATGGTAGAGATCACTCCTAAAGGAAGAGGTACCTCAGCTTGAATTATAAAGAATTGATGGTACAGTAGATGCAGTATAAAACACTCATCTATCTGACTTTTGCAGCTTCTCCAACTCAGATTTGCCCTGACCTACTTATTCTGCTGCCCACGCTGATTTATAAAAGATCAATCCACTCTAAAAGAATCAACTACACTGTGTGGTGTACAGACAAGTCTGATCATAACATTAGGCTTTGCTGTCATCCACTCCAAGATGACAGCAAAGACTCCAAGATAAACTACAGTCTTTCTCTTGCATCAATCATAGAAGGTACAGAGATGCCATTTACTCCACTGACAATAGCCTCAGTAGAAGGTGGTGCACTCACAAGATGCTGTGTCTGCAGTAAGAGATGTAGGCGTGAGCATAGACACAGAAGTTTTGTAGTAACACTTCCATTGTATTGTATCTATGTGTAAGTCATAGTCGTTTATTTCTTCTTCTCTTGCAGTCTTGGTGCCAGACAGCGTCAAGAAAGAGCTTCTCCAGAGAATAAGAGCCTTTTTAGCTCAGCATGCCACATAATTTTGATTTTTACCTTTTTAACATTTCATTAGACCACTCTCCTGTACGATCACTATATACAATATGTTAATGAGTTGATTTACTTGAATTGTCAGAGACATACAATACTGACACACTCTTGGCTATTTGGTTGTATGTTTTTACCTGTGACTACAGTTATCACATATTTGTAGATGTGCTTACCTTGCACATTTAGTTGACCTTTGTATATGAGAAATAAAGTTTTGGATTTATTGGATTCAAGTGGACAGATATCATTTACTTCAAAATAAGGGTGTTAGAAATAGCACGAGATGAGTTAACAGACATGAGCTGAAGCTTCAGTGAAGTGGGATAATATATTTGAAAAGTTTATTTTTCTAGTTTCTGGATTTCTTACCCCCCAATTAGTCATGGTTCTTGTTTTTCATTTGCATTTTTATTGAACTTTTAAGTTAGCATTGGGGTTCACACATAGTTGCCAAATGTATGATTGCATTGTGTGCAGTTTGTTTGGTTTGACACTTGAAATTTAGCTCAGGTGTCTCCATTTCTCTTGATCATCTTTGAGATGCTTCTACACCTGGATTAGAGTCTACCTGTGGTAAATTCAGCTGACTGGACATGAATTAGAAACACACCTGTTTATATAAGGTCTCAAAGCTGACAATGTATATCGGAGCAAAAACCAAGCCATGAGGTGGAAGGAACTGCCTGCAGAGCTCAGACAGGATTGTCTCGGAGCACAGATCAGGGGAAGGATACATTGAAGGTTCCTCAGAACACAGTGTCCTCCGTCATTCTTTAAATGAAAGAAGTTTAAAACAACCAAAACTACCTAGAGCTGGGCACCCAGTCAAAGTGAGCAGTTGAAGGAGAAGGGCCTTTATAGGAGAGGTGACCAAGAACCTGATGGTCACTATGGCTGAGCTCCAGAGATCCCGTGTGGGGATGGGAGAAACTTCCAGAAGGACAACCACCGCTGCAGCACTCCACTGATCTGTGAAAGTTTGCACTAAAGCACCTAAAGGACTTGGAGACAGTGAGAAACAAGATTCTCTGGTCTGGTGAAACAAGATTGAACTGTTTTAGCCTCAATTCTAAGCGTCATGTCTGGAGGAAACCAGGACCACCACCATCCCTAATGGTGAAGCATGATGATGGCAGCATCATGCTGTAGGGGTGTTTCTCAGAGGCAGAGACAGGCAGACTGTCATTGGTTGAGGTGAAAATGATTTAAAAAATTTTTATTTACAATTAAATACTTGAAATGTAGTAGTATAAAATAATGTGAAAGGGAAATATCTCGTCCTTCAAAGAGGGAATTTAAAAGAAAAACAAGTGACAAAGGGGTCCAAAATAGTTGACAGGAAATTCCATGGTTGCCATGGTAACATGAATATAAACCCAGCTGGTGATGTGAATTAACATTGTCCTTTGATGAAATGAACTTAAATCCAAAGAACGACGATGCTGTAATGACAAGCTGGTGCTGCTTTTACTTCCCAGAATAACAGACTGTTCCCAGCAGAGGGGAAAGGAGGGGATGGCGAGGAGGAAATCATGTAAAGATAAACAAGAGTCACCCTGTTCACAGGGAGAGGTGGATGCACCAGGGGACAAATTGCCTTCACCGAAACTGCTTGTCAGGTTGTTTCAAGGTCCTCGGTGCGTGGTGCATGAAATGAACAAGTGCACGCAAGTGCTCCAGTGAGCGAGTCAGTGGGTCGACAAGCCTGGAAAACAGAAGTGACGTGACCATGACGAGATAGTCTTAGAAAGTTAAATTCAACATTTGATGTTGTTGTGCTTCTTCAAGTCAGGTCAATAAAAGCCAGGACTATTACAGAAATGTTTGGCCCTGAAGGAATCTTTCTTTCACTTTTTTCCATCCACATGCTGAACCACATCATTTTGTTTTGTTGAAAGGTCGCTATAGTTACGCACGCACAATGCCTAATTGGTCATGGATAACATTTGCAGAGGCCATGAACCCAAAACAACGCACCCCTCGGCACGAGTAGCACATTAGTGGGTAGTGAGTGAGTCGGCGCTGGTCACCCACCCGAGGCAGAGTGTGTGTTTTCTTAGCCGAAGGACCTGCTGTGACATCAGCCCAGGTGACAACATGCTGATATACAGTGCTGTTGTGGAGGCCAGATGTAACGCACCCCTCCAGCCCTGCACACACGCTCCCTTAATGGCCTACATCAATCCCCATGTTATCAGCAGATCTCGCTGGGCCCCCGCATATAAAGGCGGTTCTGCACACTGCAGCGCACCGCAGACCAGCACTGGATAGAATTACCAGTGATGCAATTTATTATCATACAGATTTTTTATTTACTTTCTCACTCTCTGTTCTCAGCTTTTCTGCATCACTCAGGACCTATACAGCGTTGCTGAGCAGCTTTACAGTAACCAGATGACTCTGCACATCATAAAATAAAAAAACTAGAAAAGTAAGAGTTGTACAAATAAAGGGAAATGTGATTTTGAAAAATCCAACTCTCTTGCTCTTTGACTCAGGGTTGTACATCCAAATGAACCTTGATGATCACAGCAGCAGCTGATAGCGAGGAAGCACACACTGCAGCATCCTGTGAGGCAGCCACTGAATGAACCACTGCAAGTCCACTGTAAGGGCGAGAGCACCCTTATTCCACCAGCCAGTATCAAAGTGGACATCAAGCTGCGTCTGAGCAGCACTTTATGACACTTAAAAGGAAAAAGACAAACATGTCGTGTGTGTCTCCATGTGCTTTTGTGTGTGTAGGTAGGTGTGTGTAGATATGTTCACCACCCCTGGAATCGGATCAGTGCAGCATGATAGCAGCTGTGTCAATAGGCAAAGGAGCCAAAAGCGTGGTCCTGTATTCTGAGTCCCATAGGTGCTCGGCAGTCCTCTCTCTAGTGAAATTGGCAACATCCAAAGACCATAAACACCTCCCTTACTGTACAAACAACAGAAGAAAAGGCAGTGCAAGCTGGAAACAGATGGCAGAAACATGTTCATATTATAAACAAATGTTAGGAAATGATGATGTTATAGCACATTGCCTTATTTGGGATCACGGTGCACCTGCTTCAAGGGATAAGAGCTTAAGAAGTGTTCATGAAATACTGTATCTCAAGCCCCTGGTCATGTAACATGGATAGATAAATATCTGCCTGTTTACAACAGTATATCTGACATCTCTTATTTATAGGACACAGCTATAGGCTTTTGTGTGTCATATATCTTTCCACTATCTTTTTTTTAATAATGGAAAGGGCAAAGACATTGCATAAGCAGACAAAGGGTCAAAGAGGGTGTTTCAAAGCAAAAAAAAGGGGGCCATGTGCTCCTACAAATTCCCAAGACCCGGTGTGCAGTTGGCCCTCTTTACTGTCAACATGTGTGAATGCCATGCTCGATAAATTTCTCTTTGAATTCCCTCACTAGAATTTATGAGACGTGCAACATGGGGTTGCAACTCTTTTGAAGCCGACACACTTGCAGCGTTCGATGCCGTTTACATTCTCATTTCGAGGGGGAAAAAAAGCAGAAATAGGGAGAAGTTGGCACATAGCATCCTGCAGTGTAAAGAGTTTTAAATGTATTTACACTCTGTTGTGTCTCCTGGGAACTGTTTTCTACACACTAATGAGGCTGAGGAGCAAGTTTCATTCTGTTATTACTGGCATCGACGCACGAGTCGCAGGCATACCACTCACACTCTTTTTTTTTTCTTTTTTTTAACCCCCCCCCCCTTTTCCCTCTCAGTAGCCCAGTGCAAATAATAAATAGGAGGAAATACATCATCCCTTTTTCAATCCGAGAGCCAAGAGCAGGTCTGCCAAAGTTAACACAAAGCAATCTTAGGTAATGATCAGCAAATGTGTATAAAGTTTCATAGAGCATGACTTCACATAATTCTTGTTTAGATCATGTTGGCTGGTTCAGTCTCGAATGTGATGCTGCTGCAGTAGAAACCATGTATACACACACACACACACACACACACACACACACACACAGTTTCTCTGCTAAAGCTTGTTTGTATCACACTTAAAAGCAGCACTCCCGTTTTTATAAGTTTCTGTAATTGATTTGATACTGTGCAACGCTGTGGCAAGGATTAGCTACCAGTCATAAATTGTGGAATTTTAACAGAGGCTTTATGACATGCTCATTCATTCTGCAAATATGTGTCAGATTTTCCAGTCATTTACACACCTCGGTGGCACAGATACCAAACATTTCATCATGGCTCAATTGATGAAAATTATTTGCCCAATGCTAACAAAAAAAAAAAAAAAAAAAAAAAAAAAAACTTCATTGAGTTGTTTTAGTGCTCTACCTACAGCACAGCCAGTGTGCAGATGGAGAGCCGGGGGGTCTCTATGCAACAACACAGAGGAAAGAAGCGAAACACAATCCAGACATTGTTTACCCTGTTTCTGATGTAAAGGCCACTTACTGTCGTGTCCAATCCCTAACCCTTAATTTGCTGCCATAGCCTTTGAAGTGTGTGCATATTTCTGTTTCCTGACACTACCTTTCCTCTCCCTCTCTCTCTCTCTCTCTCCCTCTCTGCTCCGAGCCCTAGCAGTTGATATTGCAACTGGATAGGCCATGTTTCCATGTAGGGGCTCTTTTTAGGCCTGCTCTGATGATAGAAAACACAAGTGGGGAAGGGGAAAAGGAGTGCTGGGCGCACAGATCCACAGAGAGGCCCCAGCCCCAGCCCCAGCCCCGGCCCAGACAACGCTGCAGGGGATTAGAGCACACCCTGGCAGCAGAATGGTTTCACTTAAGAATTTCAGTAATCACTTTTAGGAGTGTAATATATAGCTGACCTTCGGCAGCGCCACACGACCCCCCGCTCCCCCAGCCATTTGATCAAAGGAAGCGGCAGTGGCTGTGCAAACAGGCGCTATCAGTGGACTCCAATGGATTTACTGCCTGCTTCTTCTCTCTTGTCTCCCCTGAGTCGTGTGCTGATACACACAGAAACCCAGTTTCATCTTACAGAACCTATTTTTCTCCTAGCACTAATTTACGGGCGAGATCATGACTTGAGGGAACTTAAAGGAGGAGGAGGAGAAGGAGGAGGAGGAGGAGGACGAGGGGGCTCGGGAGGCCTCAGGGAAGGGGAGAGAGTGGAGGTGGGAGCAGCTCGGGGCCCTTATCCACTGCCTGCTGACTGGGCCGAGCGGAGCGGTTCTCATCATCCTGGGAAAAGCCCAGTAGGTGCTCTCTTCTCAGCTGGAGCAGCCAAACACCGTGGCCTGTGCTCCAGCAACAATAACAGCAGCCAGAAAAGGACAGAGGGCCGGCCCAGTAGGGTTTATATAGTGCCCTAAATCACAGGATGCTCTGACAAAGAAGTGGGGAGAGACAATGAGGGTATCATAGCAACTATTAATAATCCAATAGTGGTGTGAACACAGCTGAGGTGTCTCTAAGTCTCTCTGATGCTGTAGTTTAATGTTTCCTCATTTTTTAATTACACTCGTGTACATGTTAATATACCAGCTCATACTGCCCAAGTTTGGCATTTTAATGGACTATTTTATTGCTTTAAGTGACATAACATAACATTCTCATCAATTATAAACCGGCAATTACTGTAAACATTCCTCAATGAGAAGCAGACTATTGGAAAACAATGTCAACACGTTGACCTTTATGCCTTTATGGGGAAATATCTTTCAGCTGGTTAAATCCCCAGTAATTTGTAAATTTGTGACTCATATGTTCTGCTGTAATTTCATGCTCTTGTTAAAATGTTTTTTCTCGTAGTATCCATTGTGTTCATGCAAAACTGCTTGTTTATTTTGTCTTTGTTTAATTTAAAAGAAAACCCCCCAAAAATGGTCTATTTGTTGTGTTTGTTGTGTTTCTGTTTCAGGATGAATGCCAGTAAAAGCTGTGTGCTGTTGTGGTTTGCAGGGCAGGGAGTACCGCACATAGCCAGTTGAGGGCGTCAAAGAACAGATGACAGAGGAGCGGGAGGAGATACAGTAGGTCATTCAAACTGCTGACTACTTATACCTCATTTAGAAAATTTCCCATATAAAACTGTGTATATATGGGAAATATGTTACTTCAACTGTGTCTTTTATGTGCTTTGAATAATCCAGACTCCAGGAGATATTATATATTTCCTCCTTCTTTCCCCTGTATGGCTATGATTTCAATTTTCAGGAGCATAAACACATTTCATTCCAAGGGGAATTGAATGGTAACGATGAAACAGACATAAGCTCTTTGGCAGGCATGTCAGGGAGTGTTTATGTGACTCAGTTGATGACAATGCGTGCCGTGTCATTAAATGACCGCAGGAAGTCCTGCGCTTTTATGAGCTTCTTAGACAAGCTTGGGGTGGGAGAAGAAAAAGAAAAACAAAAAAAAAAACAGAAAAAATGTTTCCTGATTCGAGCATGTGAGAGCAACTCACCACATGTTCTGTCCGTCCCAGAAACGACAGGGAAGGACTCACAACAAAACCTGCCATGCCAGGGCCCTAAAAGGCGGACTTTACCCTGCCTTTCATCTCCAGGGGTCACTGCGGGTCAGCAAAGGATTTCTCTGAGGCTACAAGTTACACCGAGAAAAACGGGGCATCCAGCTCCTACAAGTGCAAATATACACTCATCTGAATCCAGTGTAGTAGTTATGTAACCCCTGTATTTGACAAGATGTGATGGGGAGGAAGTGGAGGTGCGGGGCAATCTTTCCTGAGATATTCCTGCATTCCCCTCATCAGCTGATAAGGTTCCTTGTTTGGAAAGCTAACAGAAGGAAAAAAGTACCTGCCATAAATTCTCTGTGGGCCTTGGCCATGTATTTTATGGTGTGACACAGCTATGGGCAGACTGATAAGTCTGATACCTGAGTTCCTGCCATGTCATTACCGTAACACAGCTGGTCAAATTTGATGCTAATTGGTGTTGAGTCAGTTACAGTAAGAAATAATAACTCCTCGGTTGGCTGGAAAGAACTCTGCTCAGACTGTGATAATGCAATTGCCTTATTAGTCTTAAGCTGAGAGCCAGGTACATTAACATGTGGTCAACAGTTGCTTTTGGGAAAACAAGGAGAACTCCGTTGACCCTCATGATTATTGCTAATTTTGCGGAAGAGTGTGCAGCCCTCTGGGTGGGCGAACAAGCTTAAAGATGATTAACAACATGTCTATTTTAATTTGCATCAAGCTATTATAACCATTACATTTGGCTCTGTGCGTTATAATCGTTATCATCCAGCACCATCTCTTTTGCACACATCCTGTTTTGGCTCTGTGATCGTACAGCAGATATGTGCAGGCGAGCAGGTTGGGCTGTGTGTGTGCATGGCATTGGGTGTGTGAATCAGCTGAGGCTCATGTGGCTGGCCTGGCCTTGCTCCCCGCGACCCAGCGGGGCTCAGCCACCAGCTGCCTAGCACCCACTACACATTCCTGCTTTATTCCCAAGCTTGCCTCCCTCTGCTTCACCGGTCAGGACAAAATGTATACCAGCTGCAACATCATTAAGTAAATGGGATCCTTGCACAGGTTTTTTTTTTTTTTTTTTTTTTTTTTTTTTTTTTTGTTAAGGCACCGTATTGAAAAGTTAGCCAAATCAGATGTGAGAAAAGCATGTGTGTGTGCAAACATGAGCACACACACAGCAGGTTTCATGTAGTCACCATGTACACAAAGCACTAGCTCTTATTTTTTAGCCATGCTAGCAAACTACTTGCTGGAGTTTGAACTCTTCAGTGATGCTTGAAAGTCGATGAAACTGTCAGAAATCCCTTCTCTGCTCCTCAGCCTCACTGTCTGCATAGTTATGAAGCACATCGGACTGCATTATAGAGCCACAAGGTGCAGCATAAATCAGATTTATTATTTTCTATCAGCATTACACACACATATATTCACCCTAAAGACTTAGCCTCTGGAGTCACATACACACAGACCCACACACACACACACACACACACACACACACACACACACACACACACACACACACACCAATATTTGCATACTCAGACCCTGCATACAAAAGTGTCCACATTCACTACAAGCTATCAGACACACTGCCAGACACACACACCCTTCCCTCCAGACTGCCGTCACAGCACTCCAAGCACAGCTGTCAAAACTCAGGGACTTCCAACACAACAATAGTGAGATGGCGTGGGAGGGCCAGAGAAAGATGTTGAGCTGACACATCTGAGCGACTCAGATGCTCTTGGACGGGGGCTTTACACAGGTCTGATCCACATTCCCTGAAATCGTTTCGCCTTTTTTTTCCCTCCCTGTCACTCTTTCCTGTCACTCATGTTATTCACCTCCTTCTCTGTCTAATAATCTCTCTTTCCTGTCCTCCCTCTACCTCTACCTCTCTTTCTCTTTGCTTCAGGCACTGTCCGCTGTGTTGTCTCACATCAGCTCTCATAACAGCTCTGGGAAGACCTCCCTCAACCTCACGCCTCGCATGTGAGTCCACACGTCCAAGAGGAGTAATAACACTGAAATCCTCCAAATCAGGTCATGTCAAATTAAGGGAGGTATTTCAGGAGCCCACCCAAGTCTCTGAAGGGGTCAACTCAAAGCTGCTTGAGGCCAGATTTGCATGTCAAAATACACTTGATGATTCAGACTGCATCACAAAGTGGGACTGAGACTCGGTCTCTAAGTGTCTCATGGTCTCTGAGATGCTGTAGATTTGGCCTGTTTGTGTGAAGTCAGGTGTGGACACGGGTGAGAAGTCCTGCTGGCACGCAGACATTGGCAAATCAAAACTTTTGACTTAATTGCAACAAGCAAGTGCTCCTCGGGTGAACTGGCTGCAATAATATTTTTTCATCATTTCCATTTCAAATCCCCGGTAAGAAGAATTAGAAGTTCAGCTCTGAGACGTTTGTATTTATTTTAACTTTGATGCCACATTTGGACCAAAATCATGTGTTTCCTGTTGCATTTAAATGCAAAAATGTGTGTCTCCAGTGATGGATGACAGTTACACACCTGAAGCTGAATGCAGGTTGCAGCCTACAGGTTCATAATCGTAACCTTAGCAGGGTTTCTGGGTTCTATTAATGGAACTGTAGCCTACACGAATCTATTTTGAGGCCAAAGAGATCACTTTTATCACAGCGTTATCTGTGATAACGCAGAGATGTGTTGGACACTGATAAGGTTTGGACCTTGCTTTGACTTATAATCATTTGGCAACTCAACAAGCATTCCAGAGAAGTCACACTAGCCAGTGATTTATTGCCAGGATGTGGCTGTATAGCGAGAGTGTGTAGGTTCCAGGTTGAAGTAGCTGGTGGCATGGCAGGTCAGTGAGATAGCTGAGCTACACAGCAGTCTGGGATTCATTCAGGAAAGCTCCCGTGGGGGCTGTTGCCTGGAAGGAGGCAGTAAATATCCATTTTGAGGATTTTGTTTTGCTGATGTTGTGTAACATCTTTTCAGGAAATTTGAGCTAATCTAACTTAACACGCTGGGTCTTTATAGAGTCTATTGTGTGAGGTTTCAGTGGAGCATGGACACAAACACAACTCATTCTAGTGACTCATTCTTTCAAACATAATTATTAGAGGTATTAAAATGAAGTAGGTGCTTTCTATTTCAAATAAATAAATAACTTAGACTAAGATGCTAAATCTTACAACAACAGAGATATGTTTTATTGTCAACAAATCCCTTGACATGCCAGCAAAATCAACAATGAATTGATTCTGTTTCAGTCCCAACCCAGGCCCAACACAGTTAGTGTAAGCTGAAGCACTGAGTTTGTGTTACCCTGTCATGCAGTTGTTACCATGGTCACAGCTTGCTTGTTTACCCTTATTGCATGTGTAGACGCCTTGTTAATCAAAGGCCGACTTGTCCGAACTCAACCCATACCCAAACATTATTTCTAAATTTTTTCCATTCAGTCGGGTAGTCCCCCGATGATGCACATATGAAACTACAGGCATGTGCATCAAGAGGAACTTGGAGTCTAGTGTCATGTCTTAAAGAGACTTTAACATGTGAACAGGAAGAGCCAGGGGTCAAATACCATCCCTACAATTAATGCAGCACAGGCGAACCCTTTCACATTTTATCCACTGTTTGTATAAAAATATTGATCATGCAGCTTTGAATTCTGGTGTTGACTTCTTCAAAGTGACAAAATCAAAAAAAAAATGAAAGCTCAGTCAAAGCTGTTTTCTTTGTTTAGACAAACCTGAAATCAACAACATAAGATCTTTCAGCTCTTTGCTTTACTATTAAGAACCTCTTCTACTCAGAATCATCACTTGCTGCTGTTGATACAGTAGATGAAAATTTGTTAAAGCTACAGCTGCAACAAACTCTCTTCTCATCCTCTTTCCCTCCACATGTTCACCACAGTAAAATAAAACAAACACACCCTAAACTCATCTGCATGCTCTATCTGAGGTGATGTATACAGTTCCTCAGCAGCCGAACGAGATGCCAAGCACTACTCAAGTGCAAGGAAATGGTGTGGTTTCACAATTCCTAGATTAGGACTGAAATCTGCAGTTCCCCCCACCACTTTAAGTGGTTGTGGTGCACACACAAACCCACTGAGACCATAGAAACATACACAGTGGTTTAGTGTTGGGCTCTGGCCAAGATAAATGACTGCTTCAGGTGAAAACAAACCGTGGCCCCAGCAGATTTTCTTTTTCCCCATTTGCAAGTTTTGGGGCGACTTCTCTTTGTGTGTCAACTGTTCTTACACATATGCTCCGCTCTGGCTCCTCCGCCCTCCAACACTCTTTGGGCTTGTGAATTATTCAGAATGAGGAATTAAAGTTGAAATGGTGCTCTGCAGACAGAAGTGGTCCACATGTGCTGAGGACTAAAGGTGGACCGACCCTTTTCAAATCCATTACAGAAGATATTTGTGACACTGAGTTTAGGAAAATGAGAGAAGTGGGTGGAGGATTTGTTATCCATGAAGCATGATCTTGAGAGGGAGAGAAGGACATTTGCACATATTACAGGCCCAGACACACACACACACACACACACACACACACACACACACACACACACACATACACACACACGGTGAACACCCTGAGGTTTATTCATTCACTCTACAGATGACCACAGTAAAAGTCCTGACTGTACCCAGAGCTGCAGTAAATCCTGCATGGGGATTTTTACCTCTGCTGTTTCATCGGGTCATTCACCTGTATGCAGTTTCATAATCATATGTTTGTGTTTCTGAGCCAGCGATACAAATTACCATCTATTGTAACTGTGGTTCACAAGATAAGGGCTCATATACAGTCATTTCTATAATGCAGAACAGGAGAACTCGATGTTCATGAGAGGAATTTTAAAGATGTCACCTAAATTATATTCCATCACAATTTTTTTTTCTTTTTTTTTGATTAGTTTGGCTTAATTTGTTTCAAATTAGTTTAGCTTTGAGTTATCTCTGTAGATATTTACTTCTAAAAACAAGAGTGAGAGCATGATTAACAATATGAAAACATCCTTCTCCGTCACCTGAGTCCCACCTGAAAGTTTTTGAATGATCACCTGAGTTCCACCTGAGGGAAGTGTGTGGGGGGGGGGGCTGTATAGAGGCTCTGAATGGCTTCAATTAAGAGAACAATTGCTTTAGTCACACAATTATGAGCTCAGGGTAACTAAATGCAAAAGGCCCTGAAGGAGCGCAGCTAAAGATCTCTGGCATCCCATACAATGTGGCCCACCCACCCCCTGCTGATCATTACTGGGACCACCAACCGGGAGCAACATTACTGAAATGAGCAACAACAGAGCAATGCTGCAGCAGCCATGAGTGATTCAGCTTTAACTGACAACCAAAATGAGTGGAGTGTTACAGGAATGAGCAACAAAGGTCACTGAGTAATGAGATCGCGATGCAACAAAAAAAAAAAAAAACAAGCAATAGCAACACAAGCTTGGATGATTTTTCCATCATTATAATATTTGAAGGAAGAAGTTCTTTACGTATTACAACGGTAAAAGTCCGGCATTCAAAAAGTAAAAGAAGATTAAAAGAAGAGTGTAAACTATCAGAAGTACTCATATGGAACAGACTAGCCCCTGTCAGTGTTGTATTATTATATATTATATTAGTCAATGGTTATTGCTGATGCATTAACACGTGAGCAGTATTTGAGTGTTGTAGTTAGTTGAAGGTGGATCTCACTTTTGGGTCTAATCCATCAATGCACCCTATTCCATAAAGTGGTCAGGTTGCTGTACCATGTTGGTCTCAATGACAGTCCAATGTATCCTGTAAATGTTCATTTTAGATAATGACTGACATCATTTGCATGCTGTTCAAATTACATGATCGACATCTGTGCCACTGCTGAAACCGAGAAAAAAGATACATGCTTTCAAATGTGTGTCATGAGCGACCAGAAATTGTGTTTTTGTAATAATCAGATTCGTTGATTATTCTTGGCCCTCTAATGGCACAATTCAAATTTCACACTCGCTAACAAAGAAGTCCCACAAGGACATCCCTATGATTTTCTCACAGATGCCGGGCTGTACTTATCTACTGCTCCACTTTAAATGATAGATTCAGGTGAAAACAAGTGAACCATCCCTAAGAACCAGGAATCTGCAGTGATGTTACTCAGTTATTCAGTGCTATACTGAGCTCATGGAAAAGCCCTAGATGAATGGTCTGATAATCTTTTAAGATATTGGTATGTATACAGTTTGCGGAGAGATTAGCTGTTGAATTAATCATTCGATGTACTCATGTTTTTGAAATCCCTTTCACATGCCAGAGGGTTTCACGACCGAGGCAACTTGCTCTGACATTCCATAGGCCTCTCCTCCTCCTTCCCTCGCTCGTTTGCTGAGTGCAATAGTAGCGCTGTGAATGCACATAGATATAGGTTTCATACATGTGCCCTCACAAGTCAATAGGATCTAAATGGGATAAATCTGGGATAAAATCGGCAGCCATCTTGGGTACACTGTTTAGATTTGTAACTCAACAGAGCCGCACACTTCCACTCGGCTCAGCTTTGCTTTGGCAACAGGATTTCTCCTTGGAGAGGAATGAATGTGCAAATGTGTTACAGGTGGGATTCATTAAACTGAGACCTGGCACATTGGTACTCGCTCTGCACAATTACCATGTTACAAAACCAGGGAGCACAGAGATGCTAACATGCAGCTACTCTGTAGATGAGCATGCTCTTCATGCACAGAAAAAAAAGAGATGGAAATGGAAAAATTGTTATATAGTACACAAACATATTTTTGCACACTCTGCATCCACAGCTGAGATTTAAGAGGCCAATTTCATTGCCCTCCAATGAGCTCTTCAAAACAAAATAACCTATTAATGGAGCCGTTTGTGCCTGTGTTATTTCACAGATGAAGAAAGAAAAAGTTCAAATTTCACGAGACCTTTTTATCCCTATTCAGCTTCCACTTCCCTCACCCCTCAGATAGAGCTTTACGCTGTCAATGCTCCACACATTTTGCGTAAATAACAGTCCCTTTAACAAGTGTTCCTAACCTACAACTTCTGATGAGAAGTTTATAACTCCTCCAGCCTATTCTCATCATCTGCACGGTCGTGTTAATGTCATTGTATAGTGTTGTTTCACTTCAGTGAGCTGTGGTCACACCACGGAGCATTCTTACAGATTATAATGTCCTCCACCCTTCTTCATGTCGCACAGAGACCATTAAAGAACTAAAGGCATTTATTGTGCAGTGATACTGAATATGTACGAGCTGGGTGGAAACTGAAGGTGTTCAACAGATCCTAATTATCACTGACTACTACAATGCGTGGAATTCATTTGCAGTGTTGGAAGCAATAAAGTCTTGGGTCTTACTGCACTGATGGGAGCTGGCTCGCATAGTTGTGTGCTTTTTGATTTGATTTGAAGCATATTTGAAATTTTCTCTTGCAAACTCTTGTTCTGGCAGCTGCTTTCTGTCTGTTCACACATACACTCATGTGTTCTCTGTAATGTGTGTAAATGTAGGTGCACTCAAACTTTAGGATGTACACTTGGCTGCCTGGATAACACATCAAAGTACGACTATATAACTTTTAAAGCAGAAATAACACATTCCCCCTAAAATAAAAAGTTGAATTCATTATATATATATAACCAGTAGCTTATAGCGGCTAATGTCTGCTAATGTTAGCAAACTTGAGGTAGACATTCCCATATAATAACATTTAGCTCATTCACTGCTACACTATATTTTAGCAGTAGCAATATCCTGTAATTGTCACTTTTGGCCACAGGTGCAGCTGCTTTTGATAAAATATGTAACACTTAGAATGAGCCTAAATGACAAGTACAAGATAAAAACGAGTCATAAAGTCAGTGAGCTCACTGAGTAATGTCAATTACAAAGCAATACTCTGCTACAGTTAGCGAACATTAACTAACATTAGCCCCTGGTCATACCAGACCAAGTAAGGCTGTAGCAGCAGAAGGCGTTATTTCTTAGTTAATCTTGCTTCTTTTACAATTTCTGGCCATGATTTCTGTTGATAATAATTATACTCTATCTTCAATCAGATCTTACAGGTTTTAAACAAACTCATTAATAAGTCATTTATAAGTGAAAATTAAGACGAACTGTAAAATTTGTCAAATTAATCAAATTAATTACTTCGATTCCTCTCAGTTTAATGACATACTTTTTTAGTTTAAGTTGGACCCAACTGTTACTGGTGCAGCTGTGTGTGCACATGGGTTTAGTGTTAGACTCCTGCTGATTTTTCAGGTGCTCACAGTTTTGTTTTTACCTCCAAATAAAGTGGTTTAGATAATCTGGTTAAACTTGCGGCTTGTTGATGACCTGTGTGACTGTCTGGATTAAGCTGCATCAGCTATTCATAAATACATGAAATAAGTGTGTTAAATCAAAATTACTAGTTTCACACTTGTGATTCACTAAATCAGGTTACACCATCAAAACTTGAAATGTCTTAAAGGAGCTATTTGTAAGTTTTACTATTGCTACATAGCCAGCGTTAGTGTTAGCAGCTGTTTACTTACATATCTAGATGTTGTGAGAGACTTCTATCCTTTACTCGCCAAGAACTATCTCCAGTGGTGGAGACAACGCCAGTGTTAACTCTTGTTAATGTTAATGTTAGTCTCTATCACGTCTTTTCTTCTACTGAAGTTGGCATGTAAACCAGCTATCCCCGGCCTGTCTCATCACTTTCCGATGGCAACTCACTGTAGCCTCTAATCTGCCCCAAAGAAGTAGCACTGCTCAGAGGAGGTATTATAACCCCTTGTCTTGTAAACACAACAATGGCCAAAGCTCTTGTCAAGCGACAATCACCACCACTCGGCGGCAGAGAAAACTTACAAATAGCTCCTTTAAAGACACCGGCAATTTGTAAAAGGTCCAATCCCCTATAAACATGAAGTAAATGTAGCATCACAAACTGGAACAGACCTTCAAAATGTTGTAGTTTTTAAGGGTCAAGTAATATATTAAACTTAACTGCCAACCTTATAACAGCGGGCATTACTATATAAATACCCATGATTATTATGTTTCAGATTTAGTAATATTCGTGCAGTTTAGAACGAGTTTGGTCATTCTAAACTGCATGAATATAACTAAATCTGAAACTCAACATCTGTTATTTGGTCATTTAGTTTAATATTGCGTAACGTTTTGTAATGTTGGGTTTATTGTTTTATTTTTTTGAAATGCACTTTGGAATCTTCTGAGCTTTCATGATTATTAACCAGCATTTGTGTTGATTTTATTTCACGCTTCAGTTTAAATGGATCTCATGTTTGCATGCTTACTTAAGTTTTTTCTGATGTTTCACTTAGCTACACAAGTTACACTTGGCAGTACTGAGTGTAAATATTTAGTAGCAATTAATCTCTGTGTATGAAATTGTTTGTGCACTGTTTTAATTTAGCAATATGTAAATCTCCACTGAGAAAACACTTATGAAATAATAAGTAGACAGAGTTTGAACTTAAGAAAGAGCTGGTGCAACTGACTTTTCTTTCCTGTTGGACTTTGTTGTAGTGATGTGGCCATATCAGATGTTACTTATCATATGAGAAATGATGGCAAAAACTACAAAAATAAGGCCCACGTTGTAAGAATTATTATCAATAAATTACTTTATGAAAACATGAGCATTGTAAATGTAATCACATCACATGAAATAAATTTACTCAAGTGTTTATATTTCTGTAATCTGCTTCCAGTGCATCAAAAAAGACACACTTTAGCGACCACCCACACACACACACACACACACACACACAGTCTGACACACACATTTCACAGTAGGAATGCAGGTCTCTCTTCCATTGGACAGCCGTGTGTCAGTCACATCCATCCACCCTTCACACCTGGTGATCAAGGCAGGGTGCGTTCAAGTGACCCGCTTCCCAGAGTCCACAGCCAGATAATTATTTCCAGTTGCAATTAGAATAACCGCAAGATTTTTTTCTCTGTGTGCAAAGGGGATCAGCAAATATCCTTTCCCCTCGTTTTTGCTTCTCTGACATGCTTGTATAAATACCCTCCACCTGGTCATGGGAGTGCCTTTAGGGGAGCTATCAAAGCATTCATAAAAATCAAGATGTATGTGACATCCAGTGGATTTCCCCTGTGCTGCACACGGCAGGCCAACTCAGGAGGGCCAGAGCTGGGGTAAAGTTTCCCCTCTTTTCCTCCCTGACTAGCGGCTGACGCCTGATTGACTGTGATGGGCTTTTTTACGCCCTGCACATGTTGTTCCGCTGCTCAGTCCTCGCTTCATCGTCTGTCTTCTCAGCATGGTGTTTCTCTGGCCTCTGCCGCTGCTGCTGCTGCTGCTGGACTTCCACCTCTAACGTGAGTTTGTCAGTCCAAAACCTGACCTGAAAACATTCGCCTGCTCATGTACTTGTTCTTAAATATCTCTCTGCGCTCACCGCAGCGCTCTCCTCACTCCCATGCTTCGTTTACAGATTAGGGCCTGCGTTGGCGTATGTGAAAACACAAGAAGAGGCAATCGGATATTAGGAACATGACTGTGAATGAATACATGTGCATGTGCAGGACCATCAGCATCGCTGAACGCCTTGGCTTGCGTGTAAAACGTTTATAAAAGTTGGGACTGATGACACGCACACTCATATCTGGTGATCAGAAACTCTGGGAAGGCGGCCATGATGGAGGGCTGCCTGACTCCTGTGTGTTCGACCCTGTGAAGACTGATTGTTCTGTCTGAAAACAGTTAGAGCAACCTGGGAATGTTGAATGAAAAAGAAACAGATTTGTGGGAGGGACGGTGCAAAGCGGGGACTCAGATCTGTTTGTGGGGTTTAGAAGGAAACACAAATGTCCGCTCTGTTAGATATATGATTAAATAAGTGGTCTTATGAAGAAACGTGTGTTTGTATGAGCTATGCTAGTGTGCAGCTTTGTCTGAGTTTCACAATATGTACTACTTTGGAAAATATAGTCATCCTAGATCCATTCTCATTGCTTTTCATCTGCTGCAGAGACACTCACAGGCCTGTAGGGGGCAGTGTATGTTTTACTCAATAGGGCCTGACTCTGGCCATAACTGGGCATATATGGTGCAGGTGAGAGCAAAGACTGCGTGGCCAGCCTGCAGAGATGGCTACATACTTTCCATTCTTTAATGAAGCCCTTCAATGACTCCTGCACTACAGCACTTAAAACACACACTCACACACGCACATACAGACTTTCCACTGGTGCACAGCCCCTGATAATAGAATCTACATAGGAGGCCTGTGAAGTATTTCAAAATGCCAAACGGCTGCGAGGGTGTAGACGTTTGAAGGACACTAATGTAGGAGCTGAGGCCTAATATAAACAGCATTATTCACATGAAAGCCAGGCCACGGCCATTAGGGCTTTTCGGAGAGGTGGCACTTCTCCGCCGGCACCCTAATGGCACTTGCCGTTTAAACATGCAGTTCTGTGTATTCGCAGATGCCTTTGTAATCTGTTTTTCCTGAAACAATCAGCTGCAAAATGATTTGTCACTCTTTGTTTTACACAAACATTTCCCAATCTCTGGGATCTCATCAAATCTTAACACACGTCTTCATTCAGATCTTCAGGGGCTTTTTTTTTCATTCTGAGCGTGTGCTCTCTGTGTGCCTGTTATCCCATAATAACAATCAATATTCTGCTGAAAAGCAACTATAGCAGCTGTTCAAATACACTCTCCTTTCCATTGTGAAACCCAGAATTGCACTTTTTTTTTTCCTCTTTGAGGCCTGTAACTTAGAAGCGCCTGGAGAATATCGCTGGCCTGTGGCTCGGTCTCTCACGAAATTATTAATCCTACAGAAACGTCAGCCCACCATCTAACTGGGAGAAGCTGTTGAACTCCAGCATCTTGTGCGGCGAAGGCACCAGACCTGACCACTGTCAGCAGCAGTATAACATGGCCATCCCACCGGCAGCAGATTGTAACATGAAGCAGAACAAAACATCCTTGTAATCTTTGAGGAGGATCCAATCGGAAGAAGCGGGGAGGAACATACAGTAAAGGGGAGGTGATGAGGATGAATAACACATTTCTTTTTTGGCTGCGGCTACAATGGCCCACTCAATAGGAAATTAAACAAATGAAAGTGTTTTCAATGTCAGAGAACACAAAGATTAATTAGATTTGAATTGCTCACCAGCCAGAAGAAGTAAGCCATCTTGCCTTTTAACGGTATGGTTTTGATCAGGGAGAGATGGGACGGCCAAGTTGGTTGTTGCTCGGCTGTTTTTGGTCTCTCCGCTCCACATCCATCTTGTCAGCACGCTGACCACCTTCTCCTTTCACTGATTGTGACTCAGGAGTTATACTGCCATCGTTTGAAGACCTAAACTGACAGAGAGGAGCAAAACATTATGAGTGGTTGTTGTTTAGTTTTTACTTTGATTATGGATTTGATGAATTGCACAGAAAATAACGAAAAGGAAAGAAAGTTGTAACATCTAAGTGACCCCTTTGCTGATACACCCCAAGCATGTACTTGTAGTATAAGCAGTGTTTGTGCTGCTGCCTGATTTATACCAAACATATTTAAATCACATACTTTTGAATTTCAGAAAGTATCAAATCAATCTAAAGTTACATTATTTTCCTCTTTTACTTCGAAACCTCCAATCAAAAAGAGCTTAAAACTAAAGGAAACTACCAGTAGGCATTTGTGAGTGAGTGACACAATTTTCTATGGGATTTAGACGAACCATTGAGTCGTTTTGGGTTAAATCCCGCAGTACCACTCTGTGACCCTTCCACTGGCCAGGGCCCATCAGAGATTAAAGGTGAACACAGGGGCAAATCGGTTATCAAGTCAGAAACACTCATCGTCAACTTCCCACTGTGCCATTACTGCGCAGGCACACATACATACACACGGTCAACCCTCATCCTTCTCTCCAATGGAGGTCATGACCCCATGTACCAGTACTAAGAAATGAGGGTGAGGATGCATGACCCTTTAAAACCATGGCTGATCATTTTCAGTTCTGTGGGCATAAAGGTTTATAGGCCAGAGTTGATGAATCTTATATAGAACATGATTGTGTTGGCCAGAAAATGATGAAATATGAACACTGCAAAATATATCCTGAGTTTCCCTGCTAGTTTTTACATGTTATAATATAATTTTATCATAAATCAGCACCTAGAAATATACATACATAAGTCAGGCTGGTTATGTTTCCTTTTTATCCTACTGACTCCAGATTTGACATTAAGAACAGAATTACCTACTTTATCTGTGTACTTCATGGGACAGTTTGTGGATTTTTTTTTTTACAACAGATGACACAATGTCTGTATGTGGTTTATTATTATTCAACTTTTTCAGGCCAATATGTTTCCAAAAATTAAAGGACTAGATCAACATGTTGGAAAATTCGCCCTCTTACCGAGACTTAGCCTAAAAGTTTGACTGTTTGCTAAATATGAAGCTATATTGCAAACTGCTGGTGAGCTTAGCTTAGCGTGAAGGCAAGAAATATAGGTAAGAAAAGCCAGTCTGGTTCTGTTCAGTGTGCCTGGCCAACGTGCGGGTGGATTTTGTTACCTTTGGACAGAGCAAGGCTGTTTCCATGTTTCTACTCTTCATTATGCTAAGCTAACAGACAAATGGCTGCTGGCTTCATATACGAGGGGTATCAATCTTCTCATCTAACGCCCTTTTAAAAAAAAGCAAATAAACCCATTTTCTAAAAGAACAAACTGTACCTTTTAAAAATGGATTTTTAATCACCTTTTTAGCCAAAGGTGACCATATCTCAAAATACAATGAAATTACCTCACACATGGGAAAAACATTTTCACATGTTGTGTTTTGAATAGATATTGGCTCAGTTGTAGCTGGGTCTGCGTCTTTCAGCGCTCCAAACACAGTGAAATCTGGAGGCCCACTGAAACTGCAGGAGCCTAAACATAAATGGTTCATAATGGGGGACTGACGAGTGACAATATGTATAAGTCTAAATTAGTCAGAGAGAGAAAGAAGGGAAGACAGAAAAAGAAAAGAAAATCTGCGTACATGTGACCGGCTGAGGTATTTGGGGGTTAGTTGAAAGCTGATCCATACTCAAAAAAAGTGACCGTTTTACATTTTACATTTGGTTTCAGTCTTAAAATCTTATTTTTACACTTACAGAATAACAAGCATTTAACATATGCTGATGTTACTAAGAGACTGTTGTATTTGTTTTGTGCTTGTTGAAGTGCTAAGTCTGAAATGTCATTTACTGTATATTCCGTCTGATGGACTGTAAGTTACAGTTCTCCTGATGCTAGTTTTCACAGCAGTTGAAATGACAGATTGCTTTTCCATTTCACAGTTCACTTTAAATT
This sequence comes from Seriola dumerili, assembly GCF_002260705.1. NCBI lineage: Eukaryota > Metazoa > Chordata > Actinopteri > Carangiformes > Carangidae > Seriola > Seriola dumerili. The sequence goes on along the minus strand of NW_019174446.1, from coordinate 3,988,253 downwards.
GCCTGTGAAAGCGTTTGGCATACTAGCTGAATATTTGTTTCAAGTATTCTGGTTTCCTGATAAGGTGCAGTAAATCACGTCATTTTACAGCATCAGCTTATTTGATTTTACAATTTTTTTGACAGACTTCTTTGCTGTAAGTAGATTCATTGATTCATGTTAATTTATTGTTAATTAATTATTTATAACACTTAATGCATTGTTTAACATGCTTAGTAACTTGGTTTATGCAATATAAACCACGTTATTATGTTTCATGTATGTTTGACTGGCATCTCATTAAATTTATTAGTTTGCTTATGTTAAAACTGTGTAATCCAAATGGATGGAAATCTTATGTGCCATTGAAATACATAAATCCTAAATATTAGGCAAAATATTTTTTGAGCGTAAAAGCATAATTTGTTTTAATATACTGTGTTATAATATACACTGACACTTTTGTTGGACATTTTTAAACTACTCGTTTCACCCCAGTTTACATTTGGAGCTGTCACAACCGTAATAACTGTAAACCACCTGAATCAGTGCACCAATTACTATCTAAAAATAAGTTTAATGGTTCAGACTTAGTGGATCTTAGTAGTGAGTAAGTGGCTCCTCAACTGGAAAAACATTGGCTTATAGTTGTAAAGACCTAATGAAGCATTAGCTCACACTGCTTCTACCCCCATCGCGCTCCCATAGCCTCTCCCAGATGGACAGACTCTGAGGGGGAAAGAGCACAGGAGTTGGCCTGATAGTCTGGGTGCCTGATCTGTTATCTCTCCAGCAACCTGTTGCTGCTCAGCAGCTCGGCTCGGCCCCTACGACTTCCCCTGGGCAGAGGTTTCTTGTGCGTTCTGCTGACAGCTATCTCCCAGAGCAATTGTTGGTAAACACGACTGAACTGCTTACCCCAACAACAGGTTTCCTCTAACCCCTAATCCAGACCGCAGAGGAGACCCCCCTTTTACCCTTTTGACCCTTCCATCAGTCCAAACCCCCCACCCCACCTCCCCCACCCTCCACTCCCCTTTCTCCTCCTCCGTGGTGGTGGCGGTCGATGGGCCGGTGAGATAAGCCTGGGTGGAATTCCCGTCTGGGTGTTCTTGGGAGTGACCTGGGTGGCAGAGGAGCGTCAATGAAAATCACTCAGCACTCCACTCAATAAGGAACCAGTCCGAGTCATGACTGCATTTCACATCACTCTTACTTCTGCTCCTATTTTGTCTGGCTCTTTCTTTTCCTACTGCTTTAAAGGTTCACAGTAGCAATGAGAAATGGTGAAAGAGAAAGCAACACTGACTTCACTGAGGGCCTGCGTGAACTTCTGACAACCTCTAACCCAGGGTAAGACAGCCTTAAAAAGTCTTGTTGTGCATGAATCAGGGAATGAGCTTAGTGCTGAGAAAGACTCCAAGAAAATGGCACCAAGAATGTGATCTAATGCAAATCCGATTTCTTAGAATTATGAGAAGGAATCATATTTGGGTCAGATTTACTGTATCACCAGACAAAGTGCTATTTTGTTACGAAAAGAACGTAAACACCGGTGATCAATAGCCCAAACATTGTGGCTACACCCATTCATTCCTGTCACTGTTCTGCCAGCACTGCAGACTTCTTCAAGAAAACAAACCTCCCAGACGAGATGTGCAACTAGTCAGCCATATTTAACCATGCGTCTAGCACTTCCTTAGAGACCGTGGGTCCACAGTGGAGAGGCCAGTTGTCTGGGAAAGAATGCTAGGGGTCTAGAGTGGCCCGGGTTAGGCAACGGCCTGGCCATTGTGCCCCAGGAGAAGGTAATTAGGAAGTGAAACCTTGACCAGTTGACAGCAGGCTTTGTTCAGGGGCGAGTGGGCCAAGAGAAATGCTTTTGAAGGCTTTTTCACTTTCTTTGCTGCGGCGACCTCAACCCCTTCCTCCAGAAACATGCTGAGGGAGATCATATAAGTTTCTGGAGAAAAATGCATGGGAGGGGGGTTAAGTGGTATTTATTGAAAGGGAAGAAATCTATAGGCAGAGCGTTGTTTGACAAGAGCACCAAACCAAATATACAGCGTACAGTATCTGTTTACCAAAAATGTCATTTCTAATCCACGTTGAACTACAGTTCCAGTAAAACATATTTATTTCCTCACATACCATACCACTAATATATATTAAGTTCTACAAATTCTATGCTAATAATACCCACATCCTGGGCAGAAATCAACAGTCCAGACCAGAGTCCAGTACAGCCACCTCTTCTTTAGTGCTGCAGCTGCAGCTGGAGCTGCCAGCCAGCCCATAATCAACTCTGCCGTCTACTTTTCCTATACTGTACATTTGCCCTCCAGCATTAAAGTTGTGGATGAGCCAAACGACCAGCATCACTGCGGAAAGGCCATCCAGCACCAGGAGCCCACGCCTGTCCTGTCCCTGTCGACCCCGGCGCTCTGCTCTCAGCTCCTAATGTGGCAGGAAAAGTGTGAACATGGCTTTGGCAGACTGCAGGTCACTTCACCATCATCACCACGGGCCAGTAAGGGGAAACTGCAAACTCCTCAAACAGCTGGTCTACGAGCTCCTGCAAAGGATTAACTCCTTGTACTTCTGAATACAACCAGAGGTTTTTCAGTAACAATCTCTGACATATGTAACATAAGGAATTCAACTTCGTCTGTTTCACACACTGAAACTTGCAGCTACGTCATTGAAATTTGAGCCTGGAAGTTCATTGCTCACCTTCACGAAAAGTCTATGTAACAAAATAATCTAAGATCAAAACATACATATTTCACATACTTAAACTAGAAGGTGGACCCCTAATCTTATTGTGTTACACATACTTCGATGAAGTTTTAGCCACATGTGTAGCAGGGTTCATGTAACGTTGGTCCTCTGGTCCACCACTTTGATCAGACTGACTTTAATAAGTGTTAATGTATGGCTATACATCTTGCCCTGTGTATATTTGTGGATGAATTCTAATGACTCTAGTGATTCACTGCTCATCATCAAATCTAACTTTAGACATCAACGTACCTGCTAAACATCAGCAAGTTAGCAATGTATTTATGCTCATGTTAGCATTTAGCTCAGGACATCACTATTCCTAAGCACAGCCTCACAGAGCTGCTAGCATGGCTCTACAGTCACCCTGTGTTCGGACATGAGGCGGATTTTACAGATGGTGTGATTGCACGCGATGCCAATGAGATCGCAATTACATGCAAATTATGCAACATGACACGAAGATGAATCTGTGTGAGTTCAGAATGTTTCAACTAGACCTAAAAAGATTCAAGATAATCCCAGGGCTTTATGAATATGGTTCATAGACCTACAGAGACAAGAGCAAAAGAAGAGACTGGAGGGAAATAGCATAAAGAACGGGAGTTTCTGAAGAAGCTGCTGCCACACAAACACAAACAGGCATACTACCACACACACGGGTGCTTACAGCTTCTGTACTGTCGTTGCATTTGCTGTTTTGGCCAAATCTACACAGACTGCACAAAGAGTCCAATGGTCAAATTTACAAGAATAACTCAAGGCGACAATTCACTTTGCTTTCTGTCTGAAAACCATCTGAAGTGGCAATTGTGCCAATGTAACAGTACTAACTATTTGTTGTTCTCAGGGTTTTAAAAATAAGTAATTTCACCGATATCAAAATAACAACAGATCAACAAGTCAAACAAAGCTGTCGTCTTGTGAGATGTTGGCTAAACTACCCAGAAAACATGGGATTATACAGTTGAACTCTCTTAAATCTCAAGTCACCTTAATTTCTACATCAACAGCAACTCTGAAAAATGCACAAAAATAAAACAGAAGCACAATGGAAAAAAACATACGGAACAATGTGGAACAATCATGTCTTTAACCTGAAAAGCCCTCGACCACAACAAACAGATTCCTCTGTGCTTTGGCCTTGCAGCAAGTCTATAAAACACCAGAAAGAAGATGAGAGGAATCTACATGTCCTTTGTTATCCTCTTTGTTCTCCGCCTTATAATGGGAAGCCGTTTAGCAGCGACCCTTGTTAGACAGCGGTTTCATCAAACTCAGTCTCAAGGACTTGTTTGGTTTCCCTTCACATTGGTTTAAACTGAGCAAATTATATGTGTAGATGTTTTCTGAGTGAGTAAACCAACATTAATGGACGTTAGGCAATCAAATTGAACCTTTTGTTGCATGCTAAGATGCTATGACCCTTGTGAATCAGCAGCTTAGAAACTTAGAGCTTAGAGAGGCAGGAATTAATGCAAATTTGTCAAAAGCCTGTTTTTCACTTGTTAGCAAATGAGTCGACAACACAATTTACACTTTAAAAAGACCCCAAAAACAATATATAATATATATATATAATAAAGGAAACGATGAATGTGGCCTTTTAAATTAATGGATCAACTGTACTAACACTGGTGTGGATCTTCAAACACATCTCAACATTGTGTTTTGGAAAAAATACATCACCTACTTGAGGCGGTTATTCTTAACATCACTTAGGTTTTACGAACTCGTTGGGGGAAAGTCTGCGGCTTTATGGGTGGGTTTCGCACTGCTTTCGTACATTCGCAGCGCTTACGTCTCTTAGTGCAGGTGTCACAAACAGGCTTTTCCAAGTAAATGAAGTCAACTGATTGCTCTTGACTTTCTCCTGGAGACTGTGGAGCTGGGACAGGGATCAGTCCGCCGTGACTGCGGTGATTAAAGTTTTTATGTAGTTGACAGAGGAGTTAGAAAATGCCAAGGGACATTTAGATTAATGATGGCATCCTTAAGGCCAGTATTATGTCACTCTGAATGAGAGCTGAAGAGACAGAGGGATGACATTTTTACAGGCCCGGTGCTTATAAACACATTTGTGTGTATTTGTACGGCAAGATGTGCCAAACACACAAAAAACACCAAGAACTACCACACACACACACACATACACACACACACACACACACACTAGCACATACATACACTTCTAAAGTACTTCACAATAACACTACGTGGCTGCTGTTGTATCCTGTAAGTGTGTGTATATGTGTGTGGTGAGTGCCATAGTTGGCTGGTGGGCCAGTGTTTGATGATGAAGTCATCAGTTTAAGTAAACTCCAGATGGCCAGGCAGAAAGTAAAACAAGTGCCATCTGCTTAGATTCAACTGCTGCTCAACTTCTCCCCTCTCCCTATCCCTGTTTCCCCTCCTCTTCTCAGTTGGCACAGCGAAGGACTGGAGTACTCAGAACATTAATGCCATTAGTGAAATGTTTCAGAAGAGGCAGCCAAGCACAATGCATTACACTAGCACTACATTACCACCAAGGGCTACGCTCGTTGCCGGACTGGATTCAATCACAAAGTAATCCACAACCTGAAAATCAACTGATTGACTATGTGATAGTAAAAGCATGTGTTACCCCCCCATGCTGATTGTTAATTGCTCCAAACCATAATAAAGTAACACATCACCAATAGTGTATGATAGAAATATATTTCACATGTGGGTAAACATTGACCAACTGATGATTTTAGGTCAAACATCCACAAGTTTTTATTTTTTGGTAAACAACAAACAAATAGTGTAGTTACTGGTAGTTTGAGCATCGTCAGATCAAAACAAGACTTCAACCCAAAATATGACAAAGTAAGAAAGCATTCAGTGAAATCAACATAGCTGATGATCAGCTGTTGAAAATGTTTGAGGTCAAAATGGAAAGACCTGTGGGTCACTGGAATTGAAACTGATCAGCTTCAGGGGAATATGAACGTGCTCAGAAACTATCATGACAACTGGTCTGTTAGATTATGCTGTTGTTATGATGTTTTGTATGATAACCTGACATTTTTGGATTGAATCCAGAAAAACGCAAAGCTTATGGGGAGGGCTCATCCTCTGAGGAGCATGACTGTGCTCAGAGACTTTCATGGCTGTCCATTAGATTTATTCTCTGCCTGAGTACAACTGTAGCTTTGTCCTGACGGTAATGGCAAAAGGAGGGATCAAGGATGAGCAAAAACATTAGGAATCATCCTCTGTGGACCATGAATACCTACAGCTACTTTCACAGAAATCCGCCTTTTAGTTTTACGTCACGGAGCAAAGGGATGATCCAACTGGGGAAGCACCCATTTGGTATTTGTTGTGAATGAATGGGCCATGGGAGCGGTCAGAGGGGTCACTAGAATCATTAGAATTCATACTTTGGTCCATATTAATTGCCATTTCACAATGCATGGTAAATTTGGTAAGTGGTTTATACAAATGAGGATAAAATATGCGCGGAAGGCCCAGTAGAGATTTCCTGAAAGTGACAGTGTGACGATACAGAAAGTTTAGTCTTTGTCAGGTGTAAGTAAATGTCTCTTCCTGTTTACAAACACAACTAAAGCTATTAGGGTGCCTCAGATCTAATCCAATTTCAAAGCTCTTGGCGAAAGTAGTGCTTTTATAAATACTTTATTAATCACAAACTTCATTTTATTTACGCTGTAAATTTCAACATGTATTTCCTTATCCTTCATCAGATCTGATTCACTGGCCAACAAACTGTGATTCCACACTTCATGGTAGAAATGGTAAAACCCCTTATCCCCTTTAAAGCCACATACAAACAGTGCTCCATGTATGTGTACTATAACCTCCTTCAGTCATTTCTCCTCATGAGATGTAAGTCAGCATGAAAAGACTGTTGGATTTGTGGGTGCTGTATGTTATTGCTGCATGTGACGACTAAGCTAAGGCAGGTCTTGTTTCCCTCCTTCCACTGATGCAGAACATTCAGTGATGCCCTTCATCTGGCATAAAAACATTGGACTCTACACATCGGTTAAGCTGTGTGTCCCAGAAGAAAAACAGGACCAATCTCCTTCACCACTGTGTGTTGTAATTAAGCCCACAGCTGGCAGTTCCCATTACGCCATCAGGGCGAGCAGACGGACCTGGTCTGTGGCACTTCAGGCCCTCCACCTCACCTCTCCGCCCGCAACCTTTTTCCTCTCCTCAGCACCTGTACATTGTAAAGAAGCAGTGTGTCGGCCCAAACAGCCCTGCAGCTAGCAGACTGATGGCTTTGAGAGTGTTTGTTGTGAAACACTTTGGTGTAACACATCATCTCCCCCCGCCTCGGTGTACATTTTCACATTCCGCCTCGCCGACTGTTTTAGCCCGGGCCCAGGTGGGGAAAAAATGTCCACACGTGGTTTTAGGTTCAGTAAAATTCACACCAGCCTTTTATATCTGACAGGAAACTACATGGAAATGTGGCATAATGGAGACCAGGCAAGTGGTGCGACAATTGCTGCGGGGGCGACAACACCGAGGGCCACGGAGCAACGAGCGAGGGTTTCATCACATCTGCCCCCCTCCCCCCCTCCTTCTCTCTCACTCACTCACTCCCCTCCTTCTCACTTCACGGGACAAAAACGTTATGTTCAAGCAAGAATTTTAATGTTGTGCCGCTCTGAGTTTGCCCACACCACACCAAACGCAGGCCTGTCCCTGTAGGCTAGCTCTCTCCTGGCCAAGATCAGCTGTCTGACCGCAGAGCAGCCTGCTGTAAACACTAGCCAGATTACCACACAGACAACACACACACACACACACACACACACACACACACACACACAACTGTGCAGCAATGATCACACTGACAAACTTACAAGCAACCATTGTCAACAAAATAATTTGCTTCCAGCTGCATACCATATTGATTTAGATTGAAGCAGTTAGACAGATTACAACTGGATCAAATAAAAACAGAACATTACCGTCCAAATCCATTTCAGACTGTGGGAAGGATTATGTAACACTCAGGAGAAAGAAAAAAAAAATAAAACAAAAAAAAAAAACAAAAACAAAATGCATCTCTGGTAATGATGTGCACATGATTGGCAATAACTGACTATTAAATTTCCCCTCCCCACCTCTCCCCCAAAAACCCACTGCAGGTGCTGCAAAAGCATGATTAGAGGTAAAACTGAAAACTATAACCAAGCAAAACATACCGCAGCCGGGTCACTGTTGTTATTGTTCCAAGTGGCGCTGTCAACGATAAAAATGACCATGCATTTTGTTGGTCTGTCTCCCTTTGTTGGTGTATGTTTATGTAAGAGTTTCTGTCAAAACATGGAAAAAAAGATAAATGTGGCTAATTAAAAGAACATTTCTTTGGTAGTTGCTGTAATAGATACCTCATTGTGGGGTCCGGGGGCAACGCTCCCCTTTAACCGATCATGACCGCCGCTCATATTGAATTTGACTCTTGAAAAGTGGTTGATTTTTGAAGTCTTGCGTCTTGCTTACCAATGCCACCGCACACAGAGACGTCTCTGTGAGCGTACGTGCTACGTGCTGCACAACCTACATTGAAAATAAATCTTCGGTGTGTCACATGTGATTTGTGCAAAGGTGAGACTGAGGTTCACACTCTGAATTAAAAAGCTGAACTATGATGGAAAGACTGAGTCCCCGTGAGTCACGGCTCTGAGACGAATTGGACCGAGACACTGCAGCATGAGCACACCTGCTGCACCTTCACACTGCCCGCAGAATGTCCTCTGCATGTGTGTGTGTGTATATGTGTGTGTACGTGTGTGCGACTCCTGCTCTGCCGTGTCTAAATGCAACATGTTCCAGCTGACCGCAATTAAACGGTAAACTGGAAATACTTACCATTGATTTAGTTGTACATAAATTGGTTGAAATGTGTTCCAGGGAGGAGCTGGTTACCTCACCGTTCACCACCCAGAGCGGACACTCATTTATCTAACTGGAGGTTTACCAATTAAGAGCCCCCTCCCCCTCCCACTCCTCCCCTTCCTCTCCTCACCTGCGCTTTGTGTGTGTTTCAAGGCAACACTATGATCATCTGGAAAAACAGCTCACACAAATCGCAGGCTTCACAATCAATCAGGGAGCTGAGCTGTGAGGCGCTGGGCTAGAATGAACACAGCCAAGCAAAGAGAGATTCAGAAGAAAAAAAAACACAATTTCATAAGTTGTTTTTTTTTTTTCTCCTCTTTATTATTTGACTCTGTTAAACATCATAAATCCTCTGGATGGGAGATAGACTGGAGAGCCTCAGTGAGAGATTTATATCCCTTGCCTTTTTCTAATCCAATATCCCCTCCTCTCCAGCCATTCCCAAAATGGTTTGGCTGTGAGGACTCTGTGGAGGCTCTGCTGTTGGGAGTCGTGCAGACACACACACACACACACACACGCACGCACGCACACACACACCCACCCTGAGTGACCAGAGCAACAAGAGGAATGTAGCAAGTTGCGCCACATCCCAGCTGGACTGACAGTGAGCACTAGCGGTGTCCTCCTTTCCACCGAGGAGGATGAAAGGACATCAACTCATCTAAGACGCTGAAGGAACGCCTGGAATTAACAAAAGGGGAAGCTCTCCAACAGGGGCTTGCCTGGGAGACGACCTCGGTTCACTGCTAAAGCAAAGAAGGAGAAGATGGAAAAAAGAGAGAGAGAGAGAGCAAGAGAGAGGGAGAGAGAGGGAGAGGAGAACTTCAAAAACACTCCCCACGCCACACCTGTGATCAATTATGATCTGCAAAATTAGAGAGTTACTAACAAAACCCCGGCCTGTAATAATTCATAATTATCAAAAGAGCAGCAAGGAGGGAGCTCGCAGGGTTCACACAGACTTTGGAACAAGTCTGGAGGAGGGAGGAGAGGTGCACACGAGTACATACGGTGTCCTCGGGGTGGCGTCCCACCTTAGGCCGAGGCCTCACTCGGCTGAAGGGTCAATGGATGTAATTGTGATTTAATCATACACTCATGTCTATTGTCAGTAAAAATATTTGCCTTGAGTAACAGCTGTGTGATGAGAGGTATATTACTGTAGAGCACTGACGGTGATTTCCCCGTCCAAAACCTCCTTCAGACTTCCAACTTTTAATACAAAACTGCATTGTAAAATAAATAGTGCTGCTATAAACACCTACTCCACCACTGTTTTTTTCCCAGTTGTTTGTGTAGCTGCTAACGCTCGCTCTCTGATATAACACATTTGTAGGTTAATCACATCCATTACCCATTGATCTGAACCAAATGAACACAAGATATTTTTGTCCAAGAGCTTTTCTGCACATGTCCCTGCGTGAACCAAGAACATTTTCAATGACAATGCCTCAGTAAGGTGAGAGTGTCCTTATAGAAATCACTATAAAATGTGATAATTTATCATTATCACTGGCCTTTATGGTCGTAGAAACAGCTCTTATCTTAACTAGGGATTAAGAGAGATAAATGCGCACAGCTCTCCTTGCTGTTTTTAGCTCAATCACAAAGATAAAAGTCGTTGCAAAGTCTTAATCCAAGTGCCACCACACAAATGCAACAGAGCAGAGAGGCGAGGAGAGATTATATCAGTGTGAGCTACGATGCTCTAATGATAAAACTATCTCCTGCTTATCACCGCCGCCGCTAAACCTGTCAAAGAATCACACAAGTAATAATCAGACATGGTCTCACACCAATGGATACTTCTCGCACTGGGAGGAGGAGGAGGAGTTGGGGGGTGCAAAATGAAACTCCTTTCCAAACAATCCCCGTGCCAGAGAATATCCCAGAGAATACACTCTCCCTGAAAGAAAATAAATGGAATCTCCTGTTTGGGTTAGATCGCTGAGAAAAAATAAAGACAATTTGCAGAAACTGCTCAATATGCAGTGGGTTAGCACCAGAGTTAATTGGGGGAAAAATGTGAAATGTGAGCCAAAATGGACAAGGATAATTGCTATTCACTATGAGGTGGGTACTTCACAGCACTATGCTCAAATAAGATCTTCTGAATTCAACAAAGTATCTCTGTTTACATGCGATTTCTTATCAGCACGATCAAGATCAAGGAGTCATATCTCACATCCCCACGGCAGATTGTGTTGTATTACATGATGTAAAGTCAGAAATTCTGACTTAGAAATTAGGAACAAAGTAAAAGTCCTGGGAAACGGAAGTGAGATTCGTATTAATTTCTATTCAACATTAAGTTTTCGCAGGTGCAGGAAGCCTATCTGCAGTTCTCTCTCATGTTACTGTGATATTATAGCCTTTAATAAATCAAACTTAATGCTGAAGTTTGATTTTCAATATTGCATAACTCTATTGAACCACCAGTACATGCTTCTAAATGGCCAAACATTTACATTGGAAATGTAAAGTTGTGCTTCTCAGCTCTTTGTCTCTGTGATGACATGAACATTCCCAAATATCACTGATGTAGTAGATTTTGCACAAGGTTATAATTACAACCAGATTTCCCCATATCTGACTTCAACTGCAGGTTCAACTTTAGAGCCACAGGAGAGTATTTTTTTTTTGTGTGTGTAATCAGTTCTGAGAATTAAGACTGTGATTAAAAAAGAAAAGAACCACAGATATCAACAAACTTGACAGAATGACTGCCAATGTCCCACTTCTAGCAGGTGCATCAAACAACAAAGCAATATTAACACTAATTTAATCAATTCAGCTCATTTTAAAGGAGCTATACTTTTTAATTGTTTCTGGTCACTTGGTAACAAATATGGCTACAAATATGTACAGCAAATTTATTCTATTTAACTGGTGTGACAACAAGGTTAGCACTAGGCTAACCACCTTGGAAAAATGTGTGAACAGTCGACAGTCAGACTGAGGGGTGTTTGTCTTCTCTTTTCACACTACCTACACTGCGTAAACACAGCATTATTTCCACGTCAGCTGGTGAGGACACTGAGTTTTTACCTGTGACATGTAGCTTTAGCCTTTAGCACAATATGAGGTATGTAGCCAAAAATATTTAGGACACATTTTACAGGGTTCTCCTTTTAAAACAAGCTGTCTGGACATTTTGAGTCATCTGGGGACAAAACAACTCATAGAGCTAATTTTAGCTTTAGCCGACAACATCAGTGGTTGACAAAAGCTACGCTTTGATCTAGTTGTCTGAAATTATGCACCCAGTGTCTATAAATTTACTGAGAATTTCTAGAAGAAAATCCACCACTATTACCATTCCCGCTGTGTGAGAATGTAAAGGTTTACGCACGCATTTCATGTTACTCTGGGCCCATGGAGTCACATCAAGGCCTCCTGTAGAGCGCCACTCACTCCAGTCGAAGACCCATTGCTGTCAAATACACCATACACCATTTTCTAATATACTGATTAGGTTTAATCAGTGTTATTGTTACACATTCCTTCAGTGAAGCCTGCATGATAAGCAGTGTGTAGCCCTGCGAAGGATAGCTTGCTAACCGAGAGAGTTAAATTATGCAAAGAGGGTCAGGTTGCTCAAACAGTTCGCCTGCAGGGCTGCCAGGGTGAGGTCCGACCACGGTGGACTCGGTTAGCAGGAGGCCCAATCTGTCTCCCAAAAACCTCCAGTGTTAGCATGCATCTCATTAAGGGAACAGCTTGCCATCAGCACGGAGACAGGAAGTCAGACTGTTGTGTCATGATGAATGCTCTCGTAAGCACCACATGTCATGGTTGGAGGTTAAACTGAGGTATTCAGACAGGGGGGAGTGAGGGGGGTTTGCATTGTGTTGTTGGAATATCCAAATTATATTCTCTTATTTTTCAATAAACTTTACCAGTTACATGTACAGCAAATGACTTAAAGGCAATAAAAAAAGTCTTATAATAGTGGAGAAATGTTCATTTTTCATTTCATTTTATTCCATCTTCTGTTAATTTTGGATCTGAAAAATCTCAGTCTTCTTGATTAGCATTGTTGTATTGTGGTTTTGTAATTTACTTGTGGTTTTGTACAATAACAAACCCAAGCATAAAGTTGTAAGATTTATGAGAGCCTTTTGTATGATGTGCAACTTTACATACCCAGATTGTTTTCACTTGTTAGGCTACACAGTGTCGCAGCTTTACACACATTTTGAACTGTTCTCCTTTTAAAACCAAGATAACATAGTTATACCTGTTATTGTAGAATTAGGAAAAAGGAGCGGCTTCCATAATCATTTCAAAGACAAAAAGCTGAATTGTAATTGGCTTACCCTACACTAACTGGCCTGGAAATCTTTACTCCATGGCAGCATGTGTGTTTTATTGGGGGGTTGAGGCACAAAACACTTGCCTGTCACACTGATACATTTGTTATTGCACTAATTTGAAAACAATACCCCAAGCATTTCATATATAACCATTTTCTGGGATAATTTGATTGTTCAGATGCCTGTCTGGGTCCCCTGTGTGCAAGGTTTTTGCCCCAGTGTGCAATGCACACTATGTCAGCAAAGAAAATAAACCTCATAAAAACTGGGGTCTGTGCCAATAAGTACCCAGATGGTTCATTTAAGAACCATGAAAACAACATTATATGTTTCTTATTGTACATGTTTCATAAAACTGCTAAGGTTACACCCTAATTCTCTCCATGCGTGTGCACACGGACACATACACATACACTCACCCCCTCCACACACACACACCCACCCACACACACACGTAAGTATATTTCAACTTCATACATGGTGATGTGTGTTTGCTCATACCTCAGAATACTATGATGTTTGTTCACATTAAAATTCATGGCCAGCTTCCCTCCATATGGTCGGATCCCGAGAAAAGAGAACAGATGTGGATTAAACAGAACAACACTTTTGTAATTCAGGTTATTTAAGTGTGTGTTAGTGTTCACATTGTGTCATGTTTATCTTATTTGCACATTAAAGTTCTATTAAATCCTATTGATTGATGCACTATTACACTACAGATGTCATATGAGCTTCTTCTCTTAAGCATATTACACCACTGCTGGAATGTACTTTTTCCACATGAGTAAAATACTAGTGTGACAGATGTGCAATAAATTACTTGCACAAATATAAAAGATTTGTCTTTAATAAATTGTGAATGCTGAAAATAATGGACTTCTCACAATAAAAATGATGTGAGTAAAAATGTAAGAGCAGCTCTGCGTTTTAGTAACTATTCAGTTTTAGACTATGTCACTGATGCTCATAAATTTGATAACAAATCATTTTCTTTGAGTTTGGGGCTTCATTACCAATACAGGCATTTCTAGACTGAGTATACATTAAGTATATATACTCTGTGTAGCATGTATTTGTAACTGTCATGCAAAAAAAAATCATTGAGCATATTGAATCTGATGAGCTTGACTTGAAAAGACACAATTTAGCCTGATTCTATTACAGCTGATACTGGAGCTGTGGACTCACTTCAAGATCTACTTTGCGATGTGAAAGGAAAACAGAAAATGGCATTGTAATGTATGCAGGGAAAATGTATCTTTTTAAATATGCTGAAATGCGATTGTTAGCTTGTCAACCTCTCACAAATATGGGTTTTTTCTTTTAGTCGTCTTGCTATGAAGCCAGTTGCCTGAGGCCTTCAACTCTCAGATATACACAATACAGGTGTTGACATATTTTTCTTCCGTAAGATGACTACACAAATACAAACCAGTGATTCGATCCAGAGTCACACTGCGGCAGCCAAGTTAGCAGGTTACATTAATGACTATTGTTCCATACAGTTTATATGGTGGTGGAAGGATACCTGCACCTGGGATGTCCATCCTGTATGCTGCAGGAAGCTCTCCCTGTTGATTTTGTTATCTTCTGCCCACCAGTGCCTGAATTTTCTACTGGGAAACTCTATCAAAACAGCAGATTGAGGTTATTTAACACAATCACTCTCTAACGGACAAAAGTGGACATGCTAATAAATTCCACAGTGACAGGGCACTCCCAAAATGACAGCCTCTCCCTCTTTCACCATCCCAAAGCAACCCCCAGCTTTGCTCCTAAGGCATCCTTCCCGACCCCTGCCAGCCTCTGGGAAACTCCCAGCGTGCTCTCTGTTCCACCAGGAACCGCAGGAAATGAGTCTTGGAGAGCGCTGAAGTTTAATAAAAAATAAATGAATGGGGTGTCCCAGGGACAGAGTGAATGAAGAGTGGGAAAGAGAGGCAGAGAGAAGTTGAAGTTGGTGCCCTGAAGTGGAGGACAGGCAAGAGAGGAGACGGGAAGGAAAAACAAGGTATATAAAATTTGAACCCATTACTGCGTGTGTTTCTGCACAGTGATGAATCAGGGAAACCAAAACCAGCTGCGACGAGGGGCTCTCGTGAACAAAAAAAATGGCGACGCGGATCAGCTAGCGGATCATTTAAAACCATCTAACCCTCTCTTTACCCTCGCTTCCAATGACCGGTGGGCACAGAGCCTACAAACACAGTACACACACACACACACACACCCAAACACAATTTGCTCGCATGTGTGTGTGTGTGTGTGTGTGTGTGTGTGTGTGTGTGTGTGTGTGTGTGTGCGCAGAGATAGCCACATAGATCCCTTTCTTCCCTGTCCTGACACAATAACTCTCATGCTCTGAATGGAGGGACAAACATTCCAGACATGCCACATGTCGGGGCTGCTGGCGAATCATTAAACTGTGGAAGAGAAACTGCAGGATACCCTCTTTCTCTCCCGTGTCTTCTCTAATTACCCTTATACCTTTAATTGATGTTAAACATGAAACAGGTATTAACTTAAAGGGAAGGAGGAAAATGGAAATCTGCAGGGCATTTGGAAGTAAGTGGATGCACTTTATGCTCTGACGAGGATACGTGATAACTCTATAAATTAGAGCAGGGTATTATCTCCCCTTCGGCAGCTGACTGCTCCCAGGATTACAGTTTACCTCTGGGCCTCCAAACTAAAGTGAAAAAAAAAAACTCCCAGGAAATGGCTTGACGAGAGTGTGCAGTATATAAACAGCTACAAGAATAAAGGTTTACGCAACAAATCAAACCCCGAGCTGGTCTCAAGAGAGAAAAAAGGGTGATTTGGAAATGCAAGTCGTTGGATATCTACTCCCAGCTCGCATACCCTCAGGGCCCCGGCCCCCCTTTGAAAGCGTGGCCGTCTAAGTGCCTGAAGTGTAACACCAAGCAGTCTATTGAGAGGCAGGTGATGTGCAGAACAAAGGGAGGATTCAGCACCTCAGTGACACAGTGGGAAAGAGATGAGTGATTATTAGCCCCACCGAGGGCCCTGACAGACCATTTAAAGGCAGCTTCCTTTGATTGTGACAGTGTAATTGTTTCACAGATACAATCACGTTGAGCGCTCACCTGGGGCAGGGGGAAACTGGACTTTCATTAAAGTGCGGGATTGTCTCCAGGCTGCTCTGTAATTGTGCCTGTTGTCTTGTTTTGTGATGTTGTCGGGCTCTGTCCCCCTTTCTGCTCTGAGGTAATCCGGAGGTGTGTGTGTGAGTGTGAATGCGTGTCAGCGTGTGGTGACGTGACTGGAGGACATTTAGACTCAGATTCCACACATACAGTGTTTAAGTCTAAGTAAAAGCGTTTGAGATGCAATGAAACAATTATATTTTCACACAACAGATTTGACAGATTATTAACTGAGGAAACATCGTCAAAACACCATTAAAAACCTCTCATTTAAGCGGCCAACTTGACTTGTCCGAAACAGTGACAAGGCGTGAGAATAAATCAAACTCAAGGAGTGTAAATGAAGCTAAATAAACAGCGCAGGAGGGTGGGAAGTCTTCTCACTTAATCCCAGTCTCCTCAAAAAAGTGAACTAGCCCCTGTGTTTGTTTTTGATTCAGCAGGCTGAGATGACACAGTCTGTTGGGTGCTCTATTGGCCATGAGGTCTGGGTCCATTGAGCGTGGCTGTGTGTCCAAGGGCCGAGCTGATTAGATAATAAACCACAGGACGAAGAGAGCGGACAGAACTGCCTCTTTGCTGGAGACTGTTTTTTAGCTTTTACTGATGCAGGACGATTGAGAGCTTGACTCTTGATTTTTAAAGAAAACAGCACTACACAAACATTTTTTAAATGTTAACATCCAGCGTGTGTTGCCATCCACTCAGCTACATCTAAATATGTTTTATCAACAATGGAATGAACTACTTTAAGGCATTTATCGGCTTTGTAAACACAGGATGTTTACCCGTTAGTTAAAAAAATTACACAAGTTGAAAGCTGGCTGCAGATTGCAGATTTTGCAACTTGATAAGTAAAACATACAAATCATCCGTGCTTTGATATTTCTGTGGATGTTTGATTTGAGAAGATTAGTTCCGGGGTAATAACAGAACCTCAGCGTGCTGCCAACCATGATTTGGCAAGAAGTAATACACAAACACACAGCTGAGAGCTCAACACAAGAGCTGTCCCATGGATGTTTATCCCCCCATGTCGAAATGTGGTGTGAAGTATTTTTCATTAAAGAAAAATAAATTAGCTTTATTATTGTTTGAATCAGTCACGCTTCCCCCAGCGCATGTAACATAATCCCATTCCGGTTCAGTTTAAGTGATGTGTTTTTGTTGTCAAATGACAAATGTACGCTAACTAGGAGCTTGCATGTCTGCGTGTGTGTGTGTGTGTGTGTGTGTGTGTGTGTGTGTGTGTGTACTTTATAACTACCACTGACCCCTGTCCTCCGTGTTCATGCTCAAAATACCCACAGCTAATTTGAAACCTGTTGATAGGTATGGTGCAGATCAAGTGCAATTTGGACAAAGGACGAAAAGTCAATGGGGAGACGTGAATGGAGGCAAAAAGATGTAGATTCGCCCTGGGTGGCACAAAGTCAAACAAAAACATTTAACCTTGAGTAAAGAAAAGAAAAAAAATTGCAGCTTTTCTGATTGGCTCCACTTTATGAATGTACAAAGATGGAAGCAAAAAAAACAAAACAAAAAACAGAAGAAAGCCTGGAGGAAAATAAGAGAAACATCTGGACCTTAGTTCAACATTTTCTGAAATATATGTATTTGATTTCTTGCTGACAGTTTGATGGAAAGATTGATAGTGGTGTTTTCACCTTTTCACCTAAAAGATTGATGCCACTCACATGTCTGTATGTTAAATATGATGTTAGAGGTAAACAACTGGATTGGCTCAGTCCAAAGTTAAATAAAACATCAGTTTAAGGAGGTATTTCAGTCATGTTTTTTAGTGTTGTGTCTCAGGCGCCTCTGACTGAAGGGATGCACTTCTGTTTTAATCAGTTCATCTGTCTACAAAGGCCATGAAATGGTTCAAGTTATACTCGCACTATGGATGCATTAACCCAAAGCATATTTTTACACTTACAAGTATTTTTGACCAGATTACAGATGTAACTACAGTGACTGTGTGTTGTGCTCACAGTGCAACCAAGAAACTTTTTTTTGTGGTTTGTAAAACCACAACAAAAAAATCATTTTTACACTTCAGTTTTTGTACAAGTCCAACAAACAAGATGTAACGTGACCTTTAAATCCTACTTTAGTTTTTAGATCAGTAAGACTCTGAGCTGCCACAGTCCACACACACTGACATGGACCTGTGGTATGTTGTTGCTAGATACATCTGTATTAAGTTGGAAATCATGCACATACCCAAAATGTCCTCATGGTGCAGTGCTGCTCCTGAGGGCTTCAAATGTACCCGGTGGTCTTTTTCACATAAATAAAGTGAGGTGGATGTTGGATTTTCATTGTGTTTGAACGCAGCTTTACAGACAAAACTTCAGATTGTACAAGCATAAAAGAAGCAGCGCTGATTCATTATCGATCACGTTTCTTGCTGCTTATTGCCCTTACTGCAATAACTTTCATAAACTCTGCCCATTAGCATCCTTGCTAGCCGCAGGTCTGTTCACCTGTAGATCCAGATGCACACACACAGAAACATTTAATGTGAGAAAAAGCTGCATACACCATTCACCACTCACTGGTGTATGAGGAGGTAAAATGACAGTTGACACCAATATTGCATCCCTTAGCGGTTTGGCGTGTGTCCATGAGTCCCTGTGCTTTGTGTTCCACACAGGAGGCTCGCTCTTCAAGCCAAATGTCATTCCAAAAAGGCTTGGGGGAGTGGTCTTAATGGGGCCCCCAGGAGCAGAACCATAATGTGGAGCCTGATGGGCCCCGATCTCCGTGGAAAGATCAGTTCCCCTGCTTAATGAGGCTCCAGGTCCCTCCACGCCACCGGCCTACCTCTCATCACCGTTTCTCACGTCCGCCAGATCAGATTCACTTCCTCCTCGCCGTAAATCTGGGGAGCAGCGGTCCTGATCGACGTTAATTACCTGCACTCCTCCTCGAGGAAGTTCACCTCACTCGTCAGATGACTAGAGGGGCCGTTAATGTGAGCCAAAGCTTGTGCGTGTGCATGTGTGTGTGTGAAACGGGAAATTGAGTTACGATAACAGGAGATGAGCAAATTGAATTCTCACACCATACATCCATGCTGTGGGAACCCATCGCTCCCTCCCTCCCTCCCTCCTCACCACCTCCCCCCCCCCCCCTCCCCCCTTCCCTCCCACTGCTCCAGAGTCCCCTGCTCTCTGTTTATAAGTGCCTGAGCCCCCAGAATTTAAAATAATAAGATCAGGTTTCCAGGCAGGTAAGTGCATCCAGACTTGTTATCTGTGATATCACCGGTGCTTTAGCCCTCTTCCTCCTGCTCCCTCGTTCTCTCCCTTATCCCTTCTCTTTCTCCCCTCTCTCTCTCTCTCCATCTCTCGCTCTTTCTAAAGTATCTCCTGCTTTTCTAAAACTGTACAGTGAAACACAATACTTTGCATTATATACTTTGTGAAAAGCGGTTTCTGCAGCATCTTGTCATCGTTTGGGTGACCGGCTGCTGTTTGAAGTGCTCTCAGGTTCAGTGCTCGGCGTATAACAGTGACGGCTCCGCTGCACAACAGCGTATTATTTACCCAGATGGGGTTAATTGCTGAATAAAAGAATGGTTCTTTTCAGTTGACCATTGTAAAGCTTCGCCCACCCCTCTACCAAGCCTTCCTTTACACACACACACACACACACACACCGCAACTGCACGGCCGCAGATACGAGTACACATATATAAAGCACTCATGGACGTAGACACTGACATGTGTGCACAGCCATAGACATATTACAAGGATGCCAGCAGGACAACACGCAATTACACATACATGGATTTACACACACACACACACACACACACACATACACAGACATTGTAACAAGAAATAAAAGACTTCTGTTGCAGCTTTATTGTAAAGAAACAACATGTTTGTCTAGTGTGTGTGTGTGTGTGTGTGTGTGTGTG
>NW_019174446.1:3940824-3968138 GCF_002260705.1 Seriola dumerili | reverse complement strand
ACACATATATAAAGCACTCATGGACGTAGACACTGACATGTGTGCACAGCCATAGACATATTACAAGGATGCCAGCAGGACAACACGCAATTACACATACATGGATTTACACACACACACACACACATACACACATACACAGACATTGTAACAAGAAATAAAAGACTTCTGTTGCAGCTTTATTGTAAAGAAACAACATGTTTGTCTAGTGTGTGTGTGTGTGTGTGTGTGTGTGTGTGTGTGTGTGTTTGTGTGTGGTTCAGGTGAAGAGGGGTGGGATTGTGGAGGGGAGGTGATAATCCAGAGGCTTTCCTCCATCAGATCAGTTCTGTAGGAGGTGGCATCACTAGACAAAAATGCAAGCCTCTGATCACATACAGTACAGTTACTTATCTCAATGAAAGTCACGTTGCCTGCGCGTAATCAGTTGACAAATGATGGCATGCAGAAAGTATGAGAGGAAAAATTCATAAAGCTTGGAAGAAAAAAAGACTTAATGCATGGAGGAGAGGGGGGGGGGGGTCAAATGAGAGAATGTGAGAAAGAAAGAGGAGGAGAGGTTAAATAGCTCCCACACTTCAGGGCAGGATGGCAGGTTGGACAGGGCTTGACAAGTTCCAGAACAGTAGCCTCTCCTGATCCCCATTAGCAGCAGCCTGACAGTATTTCTCCTTTGAAGAACAGAAAGTCAACACTCCATTTGTGGAGATAAGGTGCAGGTGAAGGAGTGAGCATGGGGCCAGAAAAACGGTTTGGGCTGAACTGGCTAAGAAAAAAGAAAAAGGTTAAATCATTTGAACTGCTGAGCTGCTTCATTGGAACAATGTGTATGTTACTTCCACCTTTCTTCTAAAACTCCTTATCTGAGCCTTTAATACTTTACGTTCCACACAGGTTGGTTGTGGCTGACCCATTTCTGTAAACATCACTCGGACGGACGCACAGATGCAGTGACGTCACTCGCATGAACAAAGCTTGGGAGTGAAGGCCATCAGAGTTCCCACTCCCCGTCTCAGTGACCTGCGTGTCTCTTAAAAAGCTCGCACTCTCTAACCAAGACCCCCCTTTTAGAAACCCTGGTGTCCCATCTCAGCCCTGCTCTTCAAACAGGCCTGCATTGATTAACTCGGGGGGCTTTCTCTGCCATCCACCTATTAATTATATGGCCTTCATTAACACTGGGCTGATGAATGGCCTCTGCTGGAAAGGCGAGTTAAGAGGAGGTGTTAACACAGCACCTGCCTGCACTCATGTGGCCACTTATTAACCAACAATGACCTTCCACATCATAAACCCACTGGCCGGCTATTTGCTGTCTAATAAACGGAGCCCCTCTCCCTCGACCCCCCCCCCCTTCCCCGCTCGGTCCCCTTTACTTGAGCCCCTCAGAGTTTATTGTTCTGGAGGAAAAAAAATAGATGCCTATAAACTTCGGACACCTGGAATCAACTAAAATACAGATCCATGGAACCAAAAAGGAGTTAAGTAGTGTAGGTGGTTAATGGATTGATGAAGAGCCTCTCCACAAGCCCTCTGAAGAGAAGATAGAAGCACCTATAGGTAGGTGTCAAAGCCTTTCTCTCTTGACAGTGTAGCTAATGGTAGCAGCTAGGCAGCACTCCGATGCTGATCTATCATAATAGCAGGTCAATATACACCGTGGGTACGCTGGGTAGATATAGAAACCCTTTTCATACATGGAATACAGAGCAGTGCCGTCTTCATTTATCTATAGATTGAATTCAGACTTTTTGAGATCTATTTCACTATTTAAAAATCATGAGGCCACATAAGTGTGTCACTCTGGGATGAAAATAAACTTAAAATTTGCAACATCTAGAAAACAGAGGTAAAAACCGAACTGCAGTGACTACACTATGGCTATAATAATATATATATAATATAATTTACCCACCCTTTAATTGAAAAATCAATCTTGATGCTTCAACATCTTAGAATTTGTTATTCAACTTAATTAAGACAATTGAGGCCAATTATAAGAAGATAATGGTATAAGAGGTACCAGCATATAAGATAGTCCTGCTAAAAGCTATTTGGCCTAGCTTAGCCTCTGACTCCAGTGGATGTCCATTGTCCATTTGATGTCAACATTTTATGGTATGGGCTTGTTCTCTTTGGTACCAGGACTTTGATGCATGCCTAGTGGTAGTTTTGTCTCATCTGTTCAGTATAATACGGGATCGTCCTGTTTTTGAAAATAAAATGCTGCATCCTGTATGGTATCAATACGAGACGCAATTTGTTTCGTTCATGTTATGTCCTCAGAGTGCTGTGGATAATGTAATGTCAACGGCAACTTTTTACACATAAAAGGTGGCAAACCTACTCAGATAATGGAAGTATCTTGCCCAACACTGCTGATAAAAGTTAAGTGCTGGTCTGATTATTGTGACTGTATGATATTTTTAAACTAATTTCCCCAGCACTGAGAAGAGAAAAGTCATTTGTGATTTGACATGAGAAGAACCTTCTCAATCGTGTAAAATTACAGTTTTTTCAAACTGTTTGTATTTTCTTTGTGCACAAGAGGTAATGATGAAAATAAAAAGCGACAGTAACCGTTGCATTAATCTGGCAGCATTCAATTCAGTCCGTGTTAAAAGTGGAAGTGCTGCTGGCTCTGACCTAATGGGATTGCTGTTGCAGGGGCCACCATGTTAAACTGCCATCACATTTATTTAACAAGGTGCAGCCTTTACAAGATCATAATGAACATGCAGAATGAGACATTTGCAAGTGTGTTAAATATGAGGGTGAGTTGAGGAATGATTTAGAAATTAGTTGGACGAAAATGTAAAAAGGGGAAAAAACACACTGATGACTGGGATTGTTGCAGGGATGTATTTCTGTCAGTGTCAGAGTGAGTAGTTTTTGCTATTTGAGTGCTCCATAGTGGCCGTGTGGATGGAGACCTCTCAACAGAGGGCTATAGTTTGGTAGATCTCAGACAGACATAATGGTCCGGGACCGAGCCACTGCTCAGTCCCTCCGCAGACCAGGGGGAGAAATGGGAGAGAGAGAGGCCTGGTAATGGGCCCTAATGTGAGGACGTATTTATTTCATCCACTGGCCCAAGTAATTGGCTGTCTTTCAGTGTGGCCAGGGTTAAAACGCCGAGTGATGGATGGCAGTTTTGACAGAGGTTAGCTGGCTTCCGCTTTCACTGCTATTCTTCTCTCTGAGAGATGGATCCTGTCACAGGCTTTGGTGGAGCGATCCACTTTGAACCCCTTCATCCTGGACCAAAAACCTCAAGGCCAATTCTAGCAAAATCACTTACTGAACATTAAATAAAACACGAATTAAGGAAAACAAAAGAGCTATTAGCAATGAACAAAACCCACATATTTACCCAGAATTGAAACATAATTCTCCCAGTTTGGGTTATAATGTCACATTGAAACTCCTTAATGCAGTACCACAGTCACTGTGGGAGTATGGGATAAATGGGCATGTCAAATCTTTTAGTGGCTAATCTTAATGAATGTAACGATGAGAGATGAATTTAGAGGAAAGCAGAAACCAAACCAATTATAAAAGCCACTGCTATGCTGGCATGAGAATATTTTCCTGTCTATTAGTGAAAATGTATTGTATAATAAACTCAACTAATTCCCCCGTCAGTGGATATAAGGGAAAAAGTAGTGGTGAATACAGACGGTTCTGCTCAAGTTTCATTTGTTTATAACTATTACTCTTGAGACCTCATCTCTTTATTTCAGTCAGAATTAGACCAGTGTTGACTGCAGAGCGGATTCCTTTGGATTTGGTTGAGATACCATTTGATGAAGTGTTTTTAATTGAACATTTCATCCGTTCTGAGCAATGCCAAACCCATGAAGAGCTAAATGTGTGGATTCAATTGTAAAAACAGAGCCAACAAAAGTTACATTGGAGATTGAAGTTTCCTTTGGCTTGAGGACAAACTGTGCGAGGGGTTCTCAGAGCCATAAAATCACATTCAGGAGGTTCTTGAAAACATAGCAAAGAATATTTAATACCAAGAAAACAACTGAATGGGAGATGAGCAGGTATCTTCCCCCAACCCCCACGTCTACCTATTCTTAGGTCTTGGCACGCTCTCTGACCTGGCAGGTGGATCCAGCCATGATGGAAGAAGGGGTGGGGCTGGCACGTCAAATTACAACCGGGGGGACAGGTTTTTTCACAGCTGCCAGGCCACCTAACTCTTCCAGCTAAATGAAAGCCGTTTAATGCCTTCCATAAATCTAATCAAACAAACCCCTCTCTCTCTCTTATTACTCCATCTGATTCAGCGTGCTCCCTCATGCCATGCACGGCGCGCCATGCCAGGCCAGCTGAAAAATCAGGACCTGAAATCCAAAAACAATGAAGAGAACTTTTTTTTTTTTTTTTTTTTTTAAACCAGACGTGGACACAGTGCATGTTTTGCTTTTTTGCTCTGAGGAGACTTGAAGAATTATGTTCTCTGTTATCCTTCAGTTGATCCCTTGATTATAGTCATACAGGTTATGCTGAAATTCTTAAGCAAGCTGGGAAAGGGGCTTTGAGCATGCAAAACATACTGCTTTATGGGAATGAATCAACCATGTGACAGCTTTTAAATTCCTCTGAGTCTCCCAAACAAATGTTACTCCTGATGGTCGGAGAGGAAGTCTTTGCCGCATCCAAAAGTAAATCAAATGCATATTTATGTCTCTATTTTGTGCCTTAGACTCTTTTTCTTTTTTTTCCCTCCCCTTCCTTCTGTGAAGCAGAGAACTTTCCCTGCTTCAGCGGACTAGACCGTAGGGATATTAGTCGAGACAGGCAATAGTGTTGATTACTCATTGGCCATTAGATTGCTTTCACTGCAGTGGCTAAGCCTCCTGCATCATGAGATCGCTTGGCTGAGTGCAAGATTAGAGAGCGTGCTTTGCTCAAATCCCCCTGCTCACCCCCACCCACTGACCCGCCACCCCTTCACCCCTCCAAGCCACCCTTCCCTTTCCATTCCCCACCCCTGAAAAAAAAAAAAGAAGTTCATCTGGCTCCCCTCAGGTCAGCGAGGCACTGCAGCAGCAAGACAGGTTGACTAGCTGTGCAGTCCTTATTACCTCATTTCCTGTGACCACAGTTTTACCCCCTTTTCTTTTTCTAGTGCAGGAACATGTTTTATGATGGTTATACATAGTTAATGGTCCCTATGACTTAATTGTTTTTAGGGTCAATTTGGAGTGCCAAATTCAACTGAACCCAATTGTTTTGTTGGCTCCTTGGAACACGTTTGGCAAGTGAGGAGGGAGCGGGTTCTGTTTATGATTTTAGCGAGTCCTGTCATACACGCCATCACACACATACAAAACACAGGGAAAACCCCCTATATGCATAAAACACATGGATAAACATACTGCCACACATACTTGTACTTATGACACCCATGTGGACAGAATGAAGGATGGTAAGAACCGAACGTTAAATAAAAGTCCCATGGCCTATTTCAACCTGAGTTTTATCCCCCTGTTTCTAATGTTGCCTTCTTTAGCTCAGGAGGGATTCAGAAAAAACAACAAAAGATTTCCTTCTTAAAACAGAATAAGAGTGGGGGAGAAAAAAAAATCGCACTTCATGTCCAAAAGTTCTCTCAGAGTCGCTTGGCAAAGTTAAACCCAAAACTTACTATGAGGGTTTCTAGCTCAGAGCCTCCTCTTCAAAATAAGCTTGGACTTGAAAAGTGGCGAAGCAAAGGAAGGGAGAGGCATAGCAGTGCAGCTTAAAGCTCATTACCCTCTCTCCCCGGCACCTTGCTGAGTTGAAAAGGCTTGGCTGCCTCTCGTAGACACATCCACCAGCTGCTAATCAGGTCAACAGCGGAATTAACCAATCTTTTAGATTTGGTCACTGATGCTTGCAGGTTGTAAAAATACTTGCTTTTGAGTGTCATTGTAGTTTACCGTGATATAGTTCTTGTCTGTCATTTAGAACAATGAGGGATACTTTGAAAGAGTTAAAAGATGAGGCTCAACTTCAGGGAGGACAAGGGCACATGAAAGCTCCAGTTATGAATCTGACAGAGATTTCTGCAGTGGTGGAAAGTAACTCAATACATTTACTCAAGTAACTGCACAAAAGCACATTTTTAAGGTACTGCTATTACACTTGAGTGTTTTCATTTGAGGCTACATTGTCATTTTGGAGGCAAGTATTGTACGTTTTATGTACAACTGAAGCTATTATTTTACATCAGAACATGCAATAAATCTTATATAAATAAAGACATAAGATACAAATATAATGCATTTTTACAGATGAACCTATCTAAACATGAGTTAAAAATAGCTCCATCTCAACCACCTCCAACATTAATTACCTGCTAATGCATCAGAAATAGCCCAATAATGTCATACATAATAATTCATAATAAGTCTAAGAAGGAGCCATTCTGCTCAGTAAGTAGTTGTCAAAAGTAACTACTGATGCCAGTATTTTATTTAAAGCTGCTCTAATCCATATTTTCATATTAACAATGAAGCACATGATTACATTTAAAGTGAGAGGGTCGCTTGTAGTGACTAATCCACTGAGGCCTGTCGTCCATCTCCACAGTCTTTCTCGGCTCTACAGAGCATTTTAGCATCTTTCAGCTCATTGTTTTGGTTTTGCCGCCCACAGCTTTACCGTTTTGGTGCAGTCACGCTCTTCTCATCAGCCTCGTTTCCTGTTTTCAGCAGTTTCCTGTAAGGAGACAACTGTTTGCAAACATGTTCGCACTCAAAAACTTTATTAGGTGATAATATGTGAATGTTGTGTTTACGGCTTTGTGCGCTGCATTAATTGTTGCTGTCAGTATAATTCTGAAGACTTTTATATGTATGCGTGTGTATATTTTTGCATTGTGATATCGCTATAGTGTCAATGCGTCTTCCATCACTAGTATTTGTAACAGGAAGTTACATGATAGCAGTAAAATGAGGGGTCGACTTTTTTCCCTTCTAAGTAGATAAATTGCACATTGGACAAAATAATCCTAGAGATATTGAGCATTGTGCATTTTAGATTGCCATTGTATTACATTGGGGCAGCTGGTGTGCACTAGCAAAGCTCCCTGACACAGACAGGCATACAGCACATTGTCCTTGCTGAGAGGTACATCAATCTCTCTCATGCAGCCCAGCGCTAAAGGCAGGCCATAAAACTGCTAAAACACAGAGTGGCATGTGTGTGTTTTCCCCAGAGGAATTTTTACTGAGCTTTTCCTTCTCAAAGACCACATCCCTGCCTTCAGCCTCTTTTACTTGCCACCTCCTTAAGACACACTTTTTCTCCTCAACACACCAACACACACACCTACGGCCACACGTCACCTGTCAGGATGTAATGTGCTGGGCTGCACTGGAGGTTTTATCAACTCTTTTTGAATTGTGACAAAATGGCATCAGAAAATATTGAGGTTGAAATATGAGGTCACAGAGCTCTGACAGTTTCCACATAAAAAGATTATTGATCTCTCTTAAGGGACAGATGTAAAGCTGAATGCGGCGAACCTCCGCAGCCCGCCCACCCCCCACCCCACCCCACACCCTAACCCTCGGTGCTGTTTCACCCCTGCAGTCATGCGGCCTCAGGGAGTCAAGGGGAGAGATCATGGAGGAGGTTGGGAGGCTGAGGGGTGGGGGTGAGCGGTGTTGTAGCAGTGGCAGAGACCTAGGGTGAGCACTGCCGAACTGTGGGAATGTGGGATATGCTCCCTGACATCTCTGTGTGGATTACAGCTCACGAGACGTCACTCCCAGTTGGCCTGGCTCTACATCACCGTCCACCGGGACCTATCAGGGAGCAGGTCTGGCCTGGTCTGGTCTGGGCCTTCACCACCACAGGAGCAGGAAGAGATGGGGAGCGGGTGAAGTGAGTAAAAATGAAATTTGAAGAAATGGAGAACATGGGTCTGCATGTGCAAGCTCAGTCCAGAAAGATGAGGTGCTGGAGAAGGTACAGGATCAGTGAGCAAAGGGCCGTTGAAGGAGAGGTGAGTGGGGTCTGCGGGGATAACAGGATAATCTCTGTAAGATTTATGAACCCTTCACAGAAGCCCAGTGGGTCAAACATAAAAATTGTAAATACAGATAGTCTTTCTCTGTTGTTTAAATCACTTGCAGTGTTCTTTTTGTTTCTGTGATCAAAATATAATGTCCATTTGCATGAAGTGCAGCCAAATAAGATCTGATGCTGAGCTGTTTCGATGCATCTTGCACGTCTTGAAGGCAATGGAGCACAAAAGAACACAAAAGTGAAACACAAAATATGTTTCTGCTGCTCAATTAAAAATATTAGTTAAAGAGAAAAGACATTTTTAACTGCAAGTGTGTATTCACTGAACAGGAGCTGTTATAAGCCATTAAAAGTCTGCAGCTGCAGCAAACAAAGGGAAAGTTGCGTGAAAAATAACATTGATCCCAGGCCACTGTAACGTAAACCACCAGCCCCTAATTTTATAAGCTAACCCAATTTGTTGATTTAACGGGTACCAGACTAGTTATAAATTTGCCTGCTATGTTCAACTGTGATGAAAGTTATCCATATTACAAAGTACAAAAATCTGTGGCTGACCAACAAATATAAGAAAATTTATGTTCCGTTCTAAATCTAAAAAAAAAAAAATCATTTTAGCAATTGCATGTTTCTATAGGAGGAAGTGGAGGCTATATATGTGCTATATAGTCATAGCAGAAACCCCATGTAGACAATAGCATTTGCTGGTTAGCACTAACAAGTAAGAAGGTTCTAGATGAAAAGCTGGGATCACCAGAGTTACTGCAATTCATCCTGAGGGGAACATTGTCTTAATCAAATTTCATGGCATTTAGCCATGCCACTAGCATGGCTAAAAACATCCTGCAAGTTAAAGGTTGCCCTACATTAGATGACCTGTACTCGACACAACGTACACTCTCAGGGGGACAAACGGGACATCACAGGTGGAAATAAAGCCCTTGTGTGGGTGAGGCACAGCTATTATATGACGTATGATTCATCATCCACCAACTCCACTCAGTTTGAAGCCATTAATAAAAGACAGTCTGGACTCTGACACCATGACTCACTCCATCTTTGTCTGTTTTCTACAGAGGGCATAAGGATGGAGATCATTGGCTGGGTACAACAAGAAACAAGAAATTGGTATCACATGCAGAACATTTATTTCTATCAAAAACAGAGAGAAAGAGAGATATCAAAGCTCCGAGATAAAAGAGGTTGGGCTTTGATTCTCGAAAATAGACTCTACCCAGTGAGTTCATTCCTCAAATTCCGGTGGGAAGCAGGAGCGAGTCTCACCAGTGGCTCATTTGGCATGATTGACATTATTTGCTACCATTAGCCACTAGTATGCAGTTGCCCTCTGACCCTCCCAGCAACCATGTTGTTTGAAACTACTTGAAGCAGTATGGTTTAATGTGCATGGGGAAAAAAAAAAAAGCTAGTGGAACCCACCTGTCCAGGGCCTCTTAGATCAATCAACAATTAGAGGTGAGATAATAGTGGCCGTATCTCCAGGGTCAGTGATCGTATACTCTCTTCACAGCCCAGCCTCGCTTCGTCGAGCCCCTCCTACTTCTTTTACCAGCCGAAATGATGACCGCGGAGGTTACAGATGCAGTAGTGAGGTGTGTGTTTCTTTAACCACAGCGGTTTGACTTTAAGGAAAGCAGAAACGCTCTCTTTTCCTCTGAATGACAGACAGACGTTTCAGCCAAGAAGTTCCTGCCTTTGCCTCATCAGACTGACGTAAGTGTGAATCAGGCAGAGCAACACACAGGCAAAGGCAGAGCGTTATGAGCTAGGTGCAGGAGTATTTTGATTGACAATTTGATCCTGGAGTTGAAAACTTGTTTACCATCTACCGTGCACGGTCTGTGGCGGCGCTGAGACATTTATGCTCAATAAAAGAAGCTGCAGTAAGGTGATTACAGTCAAATGAAGGATACCCCAATGACCGTGACGGATTTACCCAGCCACACAGTCACAGTTTCATTTCAGAAAAGATTTATTTTAAATTTTGAAACTTGTGGTATTTTGCAAGGGGAATAAAATGCATAATATGCGTTCTGTTTAACTGCGCAGCATCTCATCCAACAGTAACTCCCTGTTTTGAGTGACCCCATCCATTTTCTGCTTCCCTGCTATAACAAAATGCCATTACAGAAACATGGTCACAGTGTGGCAGTGTGTATGTCCATGTTAAGGGGCCAGTGGTGTAAAAATGAAGAACACCTGAGGTATATTAAGTTTGCAACAGGCTGAACTGTGACCCTCCTGTATTGAGCAGCTGGTGTGAAACAAGGGTTAACAACATCTACACCCCCACTTGCCTTGCTTGCAACCCCCCCCCCCAAACCAAAAAAATCCCCATCTTCACTACGCCTCTCCAAAAAAAAAAAAAAAAGACTGTGGAGGTGGTGAGGGGCTAGGGCCCACATGAGGCGAGGAAAGGGGAATGAGGAGGGGGGCAAAGAGAGCCAAGGGAGGTCCTTAGTTAAAAAGCAAACAATAGCTTCATGTTCAGTGCTGCCCATGTAATCAGTGCACATGTAATTAGAAGTGATTTCTCACAATATACAAGTGTTTTAACTCAGACAGAAACCGTCCAGGTGAATGCTTCTATAAAGACTTTTTCTGACATGTGATATCGATTTTCTCTTGTCTGTCAGTAAAGTGAGTCATTGTTTAACTTCCTCTCCAACACCCAAAACCGTCAACTCTCTCCACAGGATGAGGGATGTTTGGATGTTGAAGGATGAGAGTTCTACTGTTGCTAATAATCCTCCTCGCTGTGTTGGGCTGCACAAACACACTGAATTTACACATGCATCATCATGGTGATGACAGCTCGGAGCCACACTGACAGGAAACATGATGGTATTGTACTATTCTACAAAACTATTTACGAGTATATTTTTGAATGTCTACTGCAATCAGAGCAGTGGTGGAATTGACTCAACTTCTGTACTTGCATGCAATTCTTTTTGGTACTTCTACTTAAGTATTACCATGTGCAACTTAATGTTTCTCTTCCACTACATTTCCAAGGCAAATATAGTACTTTTTATTACACGACATGCATATTTCACAGTTTAATTTTGATTATTATTTATTAAACTAGCAAAGAGCGAATCTGTATTAATGATGTAACAATATAACATCGTATTATAGTAGTATGTTTACTTAAATACATTGAAATATTGAAATAATAATAATAGTTAAAGCAGGTATTTTACTTGTAACATACATTGTGGTATTAGTGCTGTCACAAGGGTGAAGGTTATGAATATTTCTTACAGTATACCACTGAAGTATTGCTGTTAGGTGATAGTGAACTACACATATTCCTAATATTGTCTTCGTGTATGTATTGTACAAAGCCAGGTAGCATCAGATCTGCAGTACAAACAGATATGTTAATATTGAACAAGGGAATAGTTAATATCTACTCACAGTGTCGTACTTAGTCTATCAGTGTCGGAATAATTAAAAACATTTGTGAAATTCTCAAAATTAAAATAATCAGTCAGTGAAGTAAATGCATAATAATTTAGTTTAGTTTAGTTTTTAATCAGTTTCAATTAAATCTGATTATAGGTGTCTGAGATATTACAAACATACAATGTAGCAGAGTTGTAGTCCAGGTCCAGGACTTAGACTCCAGTTTGACTCAAGTCCTGATTTTCAGGACATGTGACTCGACTTGAACCTGAGCGCTGATGACTTGGACACAGACTTGCATTGACTGCATTGGGATTTGGAAGTTGGAGGCGAGGACTCAGACTTTTTTTTGTTTGTTTGGCTTTTGTTTCTCACAGTAAATAAACTCCCTCTGAAATGTTGACAGCTGTGTCATTTGTGTTTAATGTAGACCTTTTTTATTTGACTGTCAGAGTGAAGCATTGGAGACCATCTTGTATCTTGGCTCATACTCAACCTTGATGACTTGGACTCAGGTAATAGGGACTCCACTTGGCTCTTCTTTGGTGACTTGGATTTGAACTGGAACTCAAACACTGGGGACTCCTACTCAACTTGGACTCTGTTTTGTGACCCTACTACAACACTGCCATGTGGGGGCTAGCTTAATTTGAAAAAAAAAAAAACGAAACATGATTATAAGAAAAATGTATTACTCAAAATTTTAGCAAAGTGTCATTGGTTTCATATATTTTCTGTTTAGTGGTGTCTGCGATTCCATTCATGGTTAACAACCAGTGCATCAGAGGCTAAGGTGGTGCATCCACTGAGTATGACTAAAAAAATGCCACAGTGCTGAGATGCATCAGGTTTTGTCAAAACATGACCGGCAGCAATTGAGAGGGCAAACAAATGAACAAACCAACAAAGAGAGACCGCGCTCACCTGTTTATCAAACAAACATTGAACAGTTGCTTCACTGACTATCTCACCACTATAAGACAAACCAAATGGGAGCATGAGGCTGTTGTTTATGTCATGCTCAACATGTTCCTTCCTTGAGGAATCCTCTCCGGCAGTGCACGCACTGCAATTTCAGATGCGTCTTTATGCACAATGGACTTACGGTAGCCTGGTAATTGTTTAAGCCTGTTTTTTCTCCACAGAGTTTTTTGCCTTCTGGTGTGTGTGTGTGTCTGTGTGTGTGTGTGTGTGTGTGTGTGTGTGTGTGTGTGTGTTTATGTGTACTATAAGAAGGTTAATAAAATAACATTTCCTTACTTCAGGGAACATTCCCCGTCTAAGGAAGTGTTTATAAAAGCACTTAAAACCTGTAGAGCAATTCCAAATTTATACCAGGCAATCACTCAGCATTCAGCAGACCTTTCACAGCAGTTTAACACTTTGTGGTTCCTTTTTTCACATGATGCTAAAGAATCTTTGACACAACAAAAATGTGCTAAAAAGGTTTTAAGGAAGATACAACTGGTTCCTCTGATATCAATTATGCTTCCCAGCAAGTAAGGCGTCATCCTGACACAGAGCAGTTATAGGTCTTACAGCTGACATGAGGACTTGTGTACAGTAGTGGGTAAATGCTGTGAACACACATGTGTCTTGCCTCAGACCTGTTTGTCTCCTCTCTCTGCGGTGCCAGATGCTGCACTGATGTGTTCTTCCATATGGAACCACTCGGCTAAGCAAACAGAGAGGAGGCTGGATCACCACAGTGGGAAGAGAACCGTCCCTCTGTGTAATAATAATGAAAAGTAGGCTAACCATACGTCAACTATCCCACATTTACAGCAGTCTCCATCCTTCAAACCCTCCCTCCTTCTCTCTTCTGAAAATCTGCCTCTCTCTCTCTCTCTCTGATCCTTACCTGCCATAATCCATAACAGGTTCACAACAAGTGCACTGATCTACAAGGGTTGGACTTTTTGAAGATAGTATTTGTGATTTATGGTTGCTGGTACCAATAATTTTTTTTTAAATGACAGTTATTATTAATTTTATGTTTCAGTTTTGCCAGGGAATTAATTATTAAACATTTGGTAAATATGTGAAGAATGGTGTAGTGAAAAAGAGTTGCAATGTGCAATGTGTAAGTTTAATGGCTGCCCAAATCCAACCAGTATAATACTGACCCATACAGCCGATAAGAAATATATTAAAATAAACTGTATATTCATTTTGCAGTTTTGTATAACCAGCTGTGCCCGTCCTACCTGCTGCATCGCAAAGCGCCGCTCCTGGTGCGTAGCGTCGCTCCTGTCGCCTAGCAACCTTGACAACATGTTACTTTTGTTTTTTCAAAAAGTTTAAGGCCCTTGGTTTTTTAACAGTTGTACTGTTAGCTTTTCAATTGAGCTGAAACCAAACACTTATCTTTAAAAGTGTAATCCTGTGTCAGCTGTGTTATTTTCATTACTGGCGTGCAGTGGGTCTTGGGATAGGTTGGGCCACAAAGGATACACCCGTTGGAGCCTTCCTTGCCCAGGAAAAAAAAGGCCACATTTTGCAGAGCAGGAGCCTTCACAATAGGACATCCTAGTCGCGCCACTATGACGCAGTTGTCTTCAAATGCAGCCTCTAAAGGATGTGTCTCCTGTAGTTAAAACCAGTAACAACAGGCCAAGCTGCCACTCATGATCATTAGGCTTGATTCACTAATAACTTAAAATCCAACCATCCGATGACTGAAGTCCTTCAAAGATACAGTAAGAAACATCCACGATCTAAAAAAGTGTGATGTAAAAATGTGGCTTGAAGCAGGACAAAAGTCAGTTTTCTGGCGGACAGTAACACGTGTCATGTAGTTCTTCAACACACACACACACACACACACACACCACTTGCTGTCTCGTAATGTCTGAAATGTCCAACTTACAAATGAATCCTCTTTGATCAAAGGATTGACTTCTTTCAGCCACTGATGACACATACTTCTCTGTGTGTGTGTGTGTGTGTGTGTGTGTGTGTGTGTGTGTGTGTGTGTGTGTGTGTGTGTGTGTGTGTGTGTCAGTCTGCCCTGGGGTCCCCTGGGGTGAAAATGATACGTTTTCATATCATGACACACACACACACATACACCACTGCACTCCTTGCCAACGGTCCCCCTATCCGCCTATATTACAAAATATGATTTGTAGCCCCTAAATACAGCCATGAGGTGCTTTAATAAGACAGGGAGCTTATAAAGAGGGACATGTGATTAAGAGCAGATCCCTGATCCTCTTGGGTCAATGAGGAGCATATAATATGGTTTGGGGGCCGGGGGGGTGGGGTGACAGGACATATGTACAGAGGTCCTGAAGTTATGGCCATGAGATCTTATGGGCTGTCGGACACAATCCAGCCAGCACTAGAGCCCTGCAATGATCCTCCTCTGTGGGAGAAGATATTACAAAATGGAAAAGGAATTCTCCTTTTTCATCTCTGTTGTACAATGAGAGTGGTAGTATTTATCTCCTGGTGTAATGAACAGAGACATAGAGTAATGCGCAGGGTCATGGATTTCAACTAGACCACTGAGAAATAACTAAAGCCTCTCTGCACGGCCCCTCCTGACGGAGCTGTTTAGAAACCAAGGCTGCGTTACTCCTCAACAATTACAAACGCTCCGTGTGATGTGATCCAGGCTGCACTTGCACTAATTGTGGCATTTTAGTAAAGGGGTTGGGTCTCTGGGATCCTCTGTAAGGCTAGAAACACACACACACACACACACACACACACACACACACACACACACACACATATGCATCTCCCTCTGTACCTACAGGGAACAGAGTTGAGCTCTGGCTTCAGTCACGTGACACAAAGTCTGGCGGTCACAGAGCTGGACCAAAACTAAAGACAGAGTCCAACCTGTGCTGCCTGTGTTTTATGTTAACAGACAGTACAAAGAAGGTAAGACTTGATCTCGTCATGCCAGTGACAGCATCAAGAAAAGACTGCAGTCTAATAATATAATTAGCTGGCTGACACTGGATGTGTTAAACCCGCAACACTACCAGAGAGACTGTTCGTCACAAAAAGAGAAAAAAAAAGAATTTGGCTGCATGATACCGGCAGTATATCGACACTTTCTCAAACATCTCCTGATGAAAAACATAGAAGCTGCCATTAGATCCAGGAGCTCATAACAGAAGAGTAATATCTGTGAAAGCTTGAATACCAACAAGTCATCCAACTTAAGGCCTTCTGTGTGCGACTAGGGTCTGCTTTCATCCATGTGACGTGAATGTCTTCATCTGCCCATGTCCTTGAGGGCCCGCACCGACTCCTATGTCGTACCCCTACGTCCACGAGCAGCCCAAAATTA
Source organism: Seriola dumerili (assembly GCF_002260705.1). Lineage (NCBI taxonomy): Eukaryota > Metazoa > Chordata > Actinopteri > Carangiformes > Carangidae > Seriola > Seriola dumerili. The sequence continues at coordinate 3,952,372 of NW_019174446.1, read as the reverse complement.
GTGACCGAACATGATACAGTCTTGTGTTGAAGAGAGGTTGTGTGAGGAGATCTAGTGTTACCCACATTTATATGACTCTTCTTTGAAACAAAACAAAGACCGAACTCCTTGCCCCATTATCCTATTCTCATTAAGCAGTCACACATTTTATTTCTCTTTTTTTCCTTCCTCTTGTTCTCTTCTTCTATGTGTTGATTTTCATACCTTACATACTTTACCACCACCACCTTGAATGGAGTGTGGATCAGGAAATGCTCGTGCGTGGAATGCCAGACAGATGTGGACTGATGCGGACACCAAATGGATCTGCGGAAAGTATGTTCGTGCCTTTAAACAACCATATATATTGTACCCTTGGGTACAACCCGTAGGAGTGTACCAGCAGCAGGTGCACCAGACCTTTGTTGTTATAGTAACAATTATAAAAATGTGGTGGTTGTCGGATGCTCGTGGTTTAGTTAGTTTTACTTGGTTAGATTTAGGAAAATATCATGGTTTGGGTTAAAATATGTAATTTCATAACATTAGAGGTGATGCAGCTCAAGGAATTCTTTTAGTGACAAGGCAAGTAATGCTTGTAGGTCTGGTCATTTAACATTCGTAGGTCACATCTCCTCACCACATCCACCACATACTGTAATTCTCAGATAGGAGTAGTAGAGAGCATATTTCCACCTGCTTTTCAAGCTTGCTAACCCAGCAATCTAGTGACACTTAAAGACTGTGTAAGTGAGCAAAAATCTAAATGGCTAAGGAAGCAGGATGACCTGTCTGCCCCTATACACACCACACACACATCAAATAATGAAGGTGACTGCAAATGGAAGAATTGAGCATGGAGGTAGCATTGAGCCTGAAGGAACAACTTTTTGCAAAACATGGAGGCATCACTGGTCTTATAAAACACTGAACCACGATGAGCCTTACACATCACTTCTCTAACACAGTTCCTAAAAGCCAAAATCACTGGTGACATATTCATGAGCATGTTGGAGGACTGGGATAGTGAAGCTGATTGCGCACAGTTGACGGATGAAGCTAATGGAGAGACCTGCAATGCCCTGTCGTCATCATTTATTCTGTGGCAGTTTCTTATTTAGACATTCTACCTGTTAGAATGCAGGGAAAGCGGGACATCATTATCACCCTGATTAGAAGTTAATAACAAATAATTTTTCATAGTTTTGTTTTACCATTTTTTGCACAGTTAATTGCTGAGATCTGAGAATAAGTTTGAGAAATTCAATCAGTCAGATGATCATACAGGTTTTAAACAAAGCTAAAGGCTAAACAGATTTAGGAGAGAAAATGAAGGTGAATGATGAAAATATAACCCAAGCCGTGTAAGCATCCATCACAGTTTTCAGACAGACTTCTTAAATAAAGGACAGTGGTTTGATGATAATGTATTACTGATGTATGTATTAGATCAGTGTGATGGAACAGGACCCTGTGAACAGACATATCCCAGCAGGATGGCAGCTTGTCACACTTGGTTAATTATGAGTAAATGGATTCTACACCAGCTTCTTCAGATGGTGCTCTTTCAGTAAGGTGCCTTTAATAACTGGGTATTGATTAAATAAGAACCATGTGTTATCAGCTGATGGCAGTGAAAAGAAAAACTGCAAATACTTATGTGAAAATGGGGAAACAGCAGTTTTTAATGCTTTTACTCCACTGCTCTTTTACCCTGGATGCTCTGTCCTAGTTCAGCTGAGTCTCAGACTGTCCCTGCAGCTCAGCGGTGGAGCTGGGGAAGCCATTAGCATCAGACAGACTTTAACAGAAACGTCCCTGCAGCTCCGATTTGGAGTCGACTGAGGTGTGTGGCAAGCAGGCAAGGTCTCATCATGACCACCACTCCCTCTCTCACAGCGTCTCTCCCTCTCTCTCTCTCTCTCTCTCTCTGTGCGGTCCACCATCTGGGAGAGATGGAAGAGGAGGACAGGGTCCCAATCCAACTAACTCTGTCAGCGAGTCAATGCATTTTCCCCGTCTGTCTGTGCAATAGACAGAGAGAGGTAGAGAGAGAGAAACAGAGAGAGAGAGAGAGAGAGGGAGCCTGTCCTTGCTCCGACTAGTGTCTGCTTACTGCTGTCCTCCCCAGGTCCTGCATTGCCTCATCCTATATGAGCTCAAAATGGGCTGGGACCCATGTGTCAGGGGTCGCACTGTGGGGACTAGGCTTGGCCTGAAAGCCTGGGAAACGTGTAGATATTTGGCCATATACATTGTAGCTGCCAAGAGCAAATACTGAATGCATCCATGCTTGTGCACAAACACAGAAATAGACATACACACACATTTAAAACACACTGCTAAGTAAGTGGGTGTAAAACTGTGAAAAAAGGGGAGGGAGAGTCGGGGCCCCGGTGTAGGTAAACAGGTTGGGAGCATCGTGGTTGTGCAGAGGGGAAAATCCCCCTGTAGGCTCCCATCCCCCTGTTGTCCCTCCACCACACACACCTCACAAATCATAGCAGCTTCTCACCAAAGTCCACATTCCTCAAGATTCAACTTCATGAGAAACATATGGCTGACGTGAATCACATTATTCCTGATTAAGTGAGTATTGGGGGAAAGCATCCATAATAAACATTTTAGGTATTAGACATGAATTCATTAGATTGCTATGTACGGTGGAAACAATGCCCCACCACAGGTAATGTAGTTGGATGAGGGTTTACATTTCTTGGCATGGGATCAATACAGCCGCCCATAGATGGCGAGATAAATGAAAACATAACGCTAATGAGGTACAGTATTTCCTTCTTATATTCAGGTAATACTTTCCCAGAGTAAGTCACAGCATCAAAGAGTGGAAGAAAGAGAGCTGCTGTCATTCATAATAAACAAAGAGTCTGAAGGGACAAACCATACAGTGACTTAGACGAGACAGTGATTAAAAAAAGGAGGAAAGGATTGGTATGTTCAATAAGAAATAATCCCAGACGAGGTAATGTGCAAGGCAAACTCATAAAACCACCTGCTGTGAAGCAGTTATGTTTTTATGTACTGCAGTCTACCAAAACATCATTACTAGTCTTTAGGATGAATATGAAAAACATAAATATACTGACACATAAAAAAGACATTTTAATAACATGAAAATGATGCATGTAATCTAAATATTTCTATTAATTCAGCACACTACAGTGGACAAATAATATCATATTTTAACCATTTACCTTGATGCTAAATCAACAAAACAAAAACAAAAAATAGTTTTTGAGTACAATTAGGGCTTGCTGACTACAAAAACAAAATAATGTCCTAAATAATTGTTTAAAATTAACTAATTAAGTTAACAGTTACATCAGACTCTTTGTACTGAAAGACGGCAAAATCAGGTATGCATGATGATGTTGTAGATTTTTAAAGGGAAAACATTCCTCATGAATTCTTTTAAGCAACATGCTGACGTGTACACATTTAGTTTCTTCTTTGATGCCTAATGTTTGTATTTGTTTCTCACGCAGCTTTACTACAAAATATTAATACTCTTCATGAGATTCTAATTTTTGGCAACCTGGTTTTAAGACTCAGATATTGAACCATTTCAGTTTTTTCTGTCTACAATCTTTAATAGCGTAGATCACAATATGATATTTTTTGTTGTGTTGTTTTTACAGATTTATTTATCAGGGTTCAATCTGAGATGTTCGTCTCAAACAATTCACATTAACAACATTGGGCTGGTCATTAGTAACTTTGATACTGCTTATATGCAGATGACACCATAGTATTTACAAATGCAGAAACAACTGAGCATGCACTAAATGTAATGCAGTTTCAATTACACACACAGATCAATTATCAATCTAAAACTAGTTATAAATGAAGAATAAAACTAAATCTAAGAATGGAGAGTCCTAGTCTATACAGTTGGAAAGTATATATGCGTTCAATCTTGGAATCAGGACAGATAGTGGATAATAGTTCTACCTTAAAGGGACCAATGTGTAAGATTCGTGAGGTTGCAGATTGCAACCAACTAAAGACCCCTCCCTTCACCCATCCCTTTCCAAGCATGTAGGAGAACCTACAGAGGGCTTAACAAAAAATAGTAATGCCCTCTCTGGAGTCTGTGTTTGGTTTGCTCTGAGCTTCTATGGAAACATGGCAGTGCAACACGGCTGGCTCCATGGAAGAGGATCTGCTCCCTATAGGGCTCACTCTAAGCTAAAAAAACAGCAGAAACAGCAAAAACACAATGCGTCTTAGTTTCAAGTGATAATACACTAATAAAAACATAATTATGAATATTATACTATACATTTTTGCCAGTAGATCCCCCTAAATCCTAAACCTATACACCGATTCTGATATAACATCCAAAAGTATCTTTAAAATACCAAATAAAAAAAGTGTGTAGCCTTCCATCACAGACAAACCAGAAAAGGCAAGCACAGTGTATTCCAGCCACTTTTTATTTTTCATTTGAATACACAGTTTCTGTGCTGCAAGAAAATATTCTTCCTAAACATGTCCATGAAAACTTTTTTTTTTTTAAAAAGCTGTATAAAAAAAACTTGTCTTGAAATGTATTGTTTTAGTGGTGTGTACTTCAGAGGAAGGCTCAGACCAGGCGTTTCTTAACACTGTTCTAAGCAGTCCTATTCTTTCATATTATTCCTCCATTATTCTCCATGATATAATCCACCAAAAACATATCATCTGAAGAACTTTCTTGCCACATGTGGGTTTACGTTTAAGGTGAAATTAATTTTAATTGTGCATTTGTCAGGCAGTCTACACCACACACTTGACCTTTGTGTAGCGCACGTGCGAAAGCCAGGGCACTGCTTAGTGGTCACACAGCTTCAACATCACCATGGATAAACCTCCTGAATCTCAGCCTGAGGAAGCATCATCATGGCCATACTTAGGAAAATATTGTATATAAAACCAACACTGGCATTCTTTACACTTTCCCAATAATCCTGTGATATTTCATTTTTTTGGTTTATGTATGACCTGTGAACAAATTGGCACTTTTTGCAATAAACTCAATTGAGTGGCATATTTTTCTCACATGACACTTTTTTGTATTATATTTTGTCATGATTTATATGTACATTGTCAATTTAATTTATTGTTTATCTTTTTTTTTTAACAAAGTAGTTTGAAATACTTTTTCTAATCAGCTTTCCATAACTTGGTTCAACTTCTTCCTGAAGTAATTGGTAGCTTGCAAAGCTTTTTGAAGTTCAATCCACAACTTCTCAACTTCCCCCTTGTACTGTCTACCTGAGGTGAAAAGGTGAGTACTTATGCTTTGACTTGTCAGATATGAATCACAGAGATTAAACGGTGTCAGAGGATGAGGGTACAGTTTGGGCTGTGGCTGAAGGCTTGAAGAGTTATTACATGAAGAAGAGAGTGGCGTGTAAGTGATGGCATGTCATTTGGTCATTGAACACACTCTACCCTCCAATTCATGCCATGCCACAATCAGCTGTGGACACAGATGAAAGGAGCGAGACAGTGACAACACAGCAGAGGGAGAGAAAATGTATAGAAAGAAAAAAACAGACAGGAAAAAAAAAATACTGCTGCAGCAAGTGGAGGATAATTAGAGGGCAGGATCTTGTCGTGCCATACGATTACTCAATTCCTGTGATATCCCTGAGAAGCTCCAGCCAGCCTGCTCTATAATCTACAGCTCGGCCAAAAGACGCTGCAGAGGAAGAAGAGGGCTAGGAGACAGATGGATGCCGCTAGAGGAGGACTTTGAGTTCACAAAGTCATCAGTAAATCATGAGGATTTCAGGAGGTTTTTTCCTCTTATTTTGACATACACCCTGTGTTCAGTATCAGTGCAGGGCGTACAGCATCTCAGAAATAAAACAATTATTGCCTCCGTCTTCAAAAGAGAATACCAGGGTTACATTAAGCCGACATATCACTGGATGATACAAACCAAAAACGTGTTCAGAGCATGAGTCATATTGCCTGAGGGAGTATGGGAGTATGAAACTTTATTAAGAGCCCTGTAAACCCGGGGCATCTAAATTACACCTTTGATTATTAATTACTCAAAAAGAAGCCATCTATTACTGGAAGCACGTCATCCTGCTGTTGGCGGAGAAGCCAGCCAGTGATTCAGAACAGTGAAGCACAGGAAACTACTCTGGCAAATTACACAGAGGGCAGGAAGAGTGTGAAGCATGTACTACAGAAGAAAACACTGAACAGCCTGCAGTCACACAGACTGAGTGAAGCTGCGACAGAACACTAATGGAGTGTTTATCTCACAATATTAGAAATATTAAAATGGACAACATCTATTACAACCACAACTATATTACAATACTTACATCACTATGACTACTGTCTCTCCAAGTGCAGCTACTGCCATTACCTTTCATATCTAAGGTGGAAGCCTGTGACTGGCTGATATGAGCCTATCTTCAATTATATAAACGGGGTGGACAAAATAATAGAAACAACTGTACGTGTAACGCAATACAACTAAAACTGCAGCCTCCAAAATGATAAACCTAACCTTCATGAAGGGAGGATTTATAACAGACTTATTGAATTACTCTTATTTTGCCGTGTCTAATAATCTGCCAACTGAATGTGTATTCTTATTTCTCACTTCAGTCTTTAGAGTAGCCACACAGCATTTCACCACACACCACACAAATAAAACCTTTGAATCCTTGTTTGGTTGGTAATATCTCAGTGTGTGCAAAATTGCGACAACTATGGTAGGTCATGGGGTGCCCCAGTAACGGTTAAGCCACATACCACATAACCACATTGTTAATTAAATATTTATCTTGCCTTTTTTTCCAAGCTGCTATTACAAAGTGAGCAAACTTAGAGACATCAAAATTGAGGATTGAATAAGGATTTTGTCAGTCCATGTCATGAAAAACTGACATGATACCATATGTTTTTCTAACAAAGGAAATGTCAGCAAACTAATTCATACATTAGCAGAGCCCTGGTGTGTTTCTGTATGTAAAGGAGAGAACAAATAGAAAAAAAACTGTTGACATCAAACAGTACCTCTGTTAGTGACAGCATCTTACATAAATCTGCTGGTTTGATCCAAAACTTTTTGTCCTCAGTCGATTAATTAGCACTTTCCCTGAGTAGCTGCATCCGCTCTGTCTGCTCAGAGATTTATGTCTGAGAGAAGGAAAGACAGAAAGAGAACACACTCTCTGATTTCAACCTCTCTTTCTTCTTTCTTCCTTTCCTCTTCCTCCTCTCAGACCGGGACCAACCATCCTCCACCCCCCTACCGCCTCCCATAACAGCACTGATCTATGAAAACATACAAACATGACACTGAGCCTATGATAAACACCAGGTCTGTATTTGGGGAGGAGAGGAAATCAACTCCAGTTCAGGATGTGACCACTACCTCTGCCCAGATCAATCATACTCTAGCAGACCTGCATGTGGGGGGCAACCATATCAGCATGAGAGGGGGGGGGGGTATGTGCACACATGCACATAGACACACACATACAAACAAAAGCTTGCATATACAAGCCTCTGTGCAGTGCAATGCACACATAGTCCCAGCACACACAAAGTTAACAAGTCTCCCAGGCAGGCAGGTAAAGAATGGACCCGCTGCAACTGGATTCCAAGGCCGTGGTGCTGGGTTTACACTTTCAACTCCCCCTTCCTTATCTCCCAGATTAGCCTGATAAGAGAATTATGAAGCCAGACGGACATCTAAAGCTTCCTGGGGGGTCAACGGCGTGATGAGAGACAGCCCGGGAAGGGAGACTGCCGCCTCTGAAACGCTTAACCCTCCCACAACATACATGCACACACACATGTGCGCTCATATGCACAGACCCCCACCCCGGGGCCCTACTTATTCCTTTGCTCCATCATCCCTTCTCTCTGTTATCAGGAAGAGAAGGAGCGGGAAACAAAAGAGGAGGGAAGTAGAGGAAGGGGGTGAGTACAGATAGCCTTGCTTCTGTGACTTCCTTCCTGTGCATTCCAGGTTTTGTGACCCTCCTTCAAGGACAAAGAGCTGAAACACGCTTTGCTCCTTCTTCTCAAAATTCAGGGGAGAGAGGGAAAAATAAATTTCTCTCCAAGTTGCAGGATGGAGAGGACAATAAATTACAGTGGTCAGGAAGTCACCTGGTCAGAGGAGCGACTCACCACTGTGCAGGTACAAACATCTGGGCATGGAGAGTCCATGAAATATGTGCAACAGTGGAAGTCAAATATTCTATCTCACTATCCATACAGCTTTTCTGGAATTTACATTTTTTGTAATATTTTAAGGACAAATGCAAGGAAGAAGAGTAAACTACGAGTGTTATCCTTTTCACATCAACTTTTACAACAAAACAACTCTCCAATGCTTTTCATCAGTCAGTATGTCAGACATATATATATATATATATATATATATAAATAAATGACTGCAGGTGCAAACACTATAAAAAGGGTTCAAGTATCTATTTTTTGCATCTGAAATATTATATGGAATTTATGGTTCAAGTTAAAGCAATGAAAGGAGTTGAAGTGTCAGTTGAAGTTGAAGCAAAAAAAAAGTGTTTGTCAGCTCACATTTAAGTATTAAAAGGATTGTAAGTGTCAGTTGAATTGAATATTTTTTCTGAATAACAGCAGTTTTTCTATTGTATTGAAGAAATATCAGTTCAATTCTGCGAGATGCTTTACAACAGAGGTTCCCAACCTTTTTGCCTTGTGACCCTTAAAATGAGGTATTATTTACTCATGACCCCATCGCATGACGTAGTTCCAGTGAAGAGCAATGTTTTCTCCACAAATGTTTTCGCAGAATAGTTTTTGGAGGCCTTAACAGGGAAAAGCGTCCAGTTTTTACATGAAACACGCATAGTGTAAGCAAATGTCACAAAAACAAGTAGGTTTTGTCGTCTTTCCTCTCCTGTAAATTATCAAGAGACCCCTCACATTTATTTTGTGACCCCTTGAAAAGGTCCTGACCCCCCTGGAACATGGTCTTTATCCTTGTCATGATATTGTGTATTACTGTAGAGAATGTGGTGCCTGAAAAGACATTTGGTGTTTTCTCTACCGCACAACATTAAAATTCAGTGGAGAACAAAATCTCCTGCAGCGTTTACTGTTGGCAGTAGGGAATCGGTGCCCTCACCCATCACACATCCTCCATTGGGCGAACACCTACTTGATGCCAGAACCTAAAAGTTTTAAAGAGGCTTTAAAGGAACAACAAGCACTGCCCCACCCATACCCCAACCCTTGCCACGTTCCCCCGCACCTCAAAACCAGCAAGTCTCGGCATCGGTCCATCCCATGATTCATCCTCCAGCTCTGTCATCTGTGACTGGTGACGCACCCTGCAGCCCGGGGCATAATTAAACCTCTTACAGAGATTGCAGCTGCACTGACACCTTCATCATCCGATCCCCGGCCCTGGTATCATCTTCACCTATCAACTGGGCAAACGTGCCCCCATGGACCCCTTAACTCCAACCTTCCTCACACTTGTGCCCTCACCTCTGGCTCAGACCAGCCAACCTCTCATGCCATGTTAATTTAATCCAAAAACACTTCCTATAGCAGCCTGTTAATGTCAGAGTAGATTTCCTCTGCGTTCTCCGTGACCCAGAAAAGAGCACCACCCTGCCACTTTGCCAGGAACCTTCCTCGGTTTAGTGTTTCCCAACAAATGGCAAATATGCTTCAAAACCAATAAACCTACCCCTGATATTTATTAGGCTGTTATTCAAGTATTCCCTCCCCGCCAAATGCAGATGCACACGCATGCATGCATGCAAGTGTATGCACACATTGACACACACACACACATACACACGTCTACAGTCACACACACCTTCCGTCGGCCGCAGACGTATTAGTAATTCTAATGAGGAACGGAAGATTAAAGAGTTGCGTTGTCTTGGGTGTTACAGTACACGTCTAGCTTTACTTTGAGGACCAGAGGTCAAGAAGAGGAACACAGGGGGAGGAAATTGAGAACATTTCTTGATTAAAGGCCTCTGGAATATCTAACCTTTGACTGCACACAGACTCAGCAGTGTTCTGACAGCATATGCTGCCTGGCCCGGGCCATCTCAGTGTGTTAGGGACCTCCAATGGGCCCCTGAAAGAAAGGAGGACTTGCATCGCTTTCGCAGACATCTGGGGACAAACTGGTAAAAGCAGCAGCCAGCTTGGCAGCCGTGGTTACTGTTTGGCCCACGTAACTGTGTTGAATGACATCGGCATCTTTAGATCTCTATGTTTCTGTATGGAAATAACAGGCACACATTGATTATTACCTTCTCCACTTCACTTCACTGTTGATGCTCTGGTGTTTTAGATTTAAGTCTAGATCTCAGTCAGTTGGCCGAGGTGTTAAAAACAAACAATTTCCACGCTGGAAACAACTTTACGGTGCGCATTTCCACCTTTTCCTCTCATTCAATCCAGCCACTGTTTCCTGATGTCCCCTGACCCCACAACCCATTAACCCCCACCCAGCAGTTAGCTTATCAATCCTCCCTGAGCTCCGTCATCAATCTCTCAGTGAAAATCTCCTTGTTTCTGCCAGTTGTTTCCTCGACTGCCAGCGTGTTTAAAAAGACCCTGCAAGAGCTCCCCCTTTCCTGCCAGGTTGGTCGGAGGCCAATAAAACTGTCTTGGTCAGTCATAAGACACCCTGAGAGAGAGAAAAGGGGGTGGGGGGGGATTGTTGTCTATGTAGGGGGGGGTGGCAGGGTCACGGCCTAGAACAGGCTCAGTCGGACCTGACTGGTTCAGCCGAGGGGAGGGTCTTGCTTTCGGACCTCCAGAACTTAGAGGATAATAAAGTGGCATAAAGGAGACAGTAAACACAACTATTGCATAAAGTCATCAGTTAAAGTTAATTACAAAATATATGGGGGTTTGATTGAATGGGTCTCTGGGGAGTGATCAGGAAGAGAAGCTGCAGGCGAGCCGTAGGACAGTCGAGTTTCCGATGAGCATCAGTGGTTCACACACATTCCTTCAACTGGGACCTGGTCTGTGTAAAGGACTTCAGTGAGAGAGCGTGATTCATTGTGGGCCGCCATAAAAGCAGAAGTCGAGAGCAGATGTTGGTAACTAGCAGTGGTGTGCCATCAGGGCAAGTAAGGCAAGCGGTGCTTGACCAGTTAACGCTAAGAATAGACATCAAATACAATGATACTGAAGTAGAAGCAATATTTCTCCGTACATCTCAGAACAACGCTTTGTCCCATAAAGGATTTGATATTGCCTGTTTGCATTCATTTTGTAAGTTAATTGCCCTCCTGTGGCTACAGTGGGCTAGGCTAACTATTAGCCGCTGTCATTTTTGTGGCCGCGGCTGTGTCCCGTGGACAAAGGCTGGGGCTTGTCAAAAGGGGGGGGCAGCATTTTTTTTTGGGATATTTTGCACATTGTGGATAATCCTGGGATCCTTGATGGGTGACTTGCTATAGCTACCTACAGACAAGTGTTCCTGTCAAGCTTCCCGTTGACTTAGCTTCACACGTTGTGAGATGTTGCTGTTGTTGTTGTCTTTCTACTGTTCTCTGTAGCA
>NW_019174446.1:3799707-3940799 GCF_002260705.1 Seriola dumerili | reverse complement strand
ATTGTTTCTTGTGGTCAATTGTGTCATACACTTGCATGCAGATGCGTGTGGGCATCTGCATTGGGGAGGAATACTTGTAACAGCCTAATAAATACAGGGGTAGGTTGTATTTGGTTTTTGAAGCATATTTGACATTTGTTGGGAAACACTAAACCGAGGAATGCGTTCCTGGCAAAGTTGGCAGGTGGTGCCTCTTTTCTGGGTCACGGAGAACGCAGAGGGAAATCTACTTCTGACATTAACAGGCTGCTATAGGAGTGTTTTTGATTAAATTAACATGGCATGAGAGGTTGGCTGGTCTGAGCCAGAGGTGAGGGCACAAGGTGAGGAAGGTTGGGATTAAGGGGTCCATGGGGCCACGTTTGCGCCAGTTTGTATAGGTGAAGATGATACTCAGGGCCGGGGATCGTGATGAAGGTGTCATGCTGCAGCTGCAGTCTCTGTAAGAGGTTTAATTATGCCCCGGGCTGCAGGGTGCGTCACCAGTCACAGATGACAGAGCTGGAGGAATGAATCATGGATGGACCGATGCGAGGACTTGCTGGTTTTGAGGTGCGGGGGAACGTGGCAAGGGTTGGGGTATGGTGTGGGCAGTGCTAGTTGTTTCCTTTAAAGCCTCTTTTAAAACTTAGGTTCTGGCATCAAGTAGGTGTTCGCCCAATGGAGCGCATGTGGATGGGTGAGGGCACCGATTCCCTACTGCCAACAGTAAACGCTGCAGGAGATTTTGTTCTCCACTGATTTTAATGTTGTGCGGTTAGAGAAAACACCAAATGTCTTTTCAGGCACCACATTCTCTACAGTAATACACAATATCATGACAGGATAAAGACCATGTTCCAGGGGGTCCAGGACCTTTTCAAGGGGTCACAAAATAAATGTTGAGGGGTCTCTTGATAATTTACAGAGAGGAAAGGACGACAAAACTACTTGTTTTGTGACATTTGCTTACACTATGCGTGTTCATGTAAAAACTGGACGCTTTTCCCTGTTAAGGCCTCCAAAAAAACTATTCTGCGAAAACATTTTGTGGAGAAAACATTGCTCTTCACTGGAACTACGTCATGCGATGGGGTCATGGAGTAAAATAAATACCTCATTTTAAGGGTCACAAGGCAAAAAAGGTTGGGAACCTCTTTGGTAAAGCATCTCGCAGAATTGAAACTGAATATGTTCTTCATACAATAGAAAAACCTGCTGTTATTTCAGAAAAAATATTCATTCAAACTGACACTTACAATCCTCTTTAATTACTTAAATGGAGCTGACAAACACTTTTTTGCTTCACTTCAACTTGGACACTTCAACTCCTTTCATTGCTTTAACTGAACCATAAATTCCATATAATATTTTCAGATTCAAAAAATAGATACTTTGAACCCTTTTTATGTGTTTGCACCTGCAGTCATTTTATTTGTATATATAGATAATTATATATATATATATATATATATATACATATAATGAAGTCAATTTGTATCGATTTACTGAATTATGGTTCAATTTAAAGCAATGAAAGGAGTTGAAGTTGTCAAAGTTGAGTTGAAGCAAAAAAAAAGTGTTTTGTCAGCTCACATTTAAGTATTAAAAGGATTGTAAGTGTCAGTTGAATTGAATATTTTTCTGAATAACAGCAGTTTTTCTATTGTATTGAAAAATATCAGTTCAATTCTGCGAGATGCTTTACAAACAGAGGTTCCCAACCTTTTTGCCTTGTGACCCTTAAAATGAGGTATTATTTACTCATGACCCCATCGCATGACGTAGTTCCAGTGAAGAGCAATGTTTTCTCCACAAATGTTTTCGCAGAATAGTTTTTGGAGGCCTTAACAGGGAAAAGCGTCCAGTTTTTACATGAAACACGCATAGTGTAAGCAAATGTCACAAAAAACAAGTAGGTTTTGTCGTCTTTCCTCTCCTGTAATTATCAAGAGACCCCTCACATTTATTTTGTGACCCCTTGAAAAGGTCCTGACCCCCCTGGAACATGGTCTTTATCCTGTCATGATATTGTGTATTACTGTAGAGAATGTGGTGCCTGAAAAGACATTTGGTGTTTTCTCTACCGCCACAACATTAAAATTCAGTGGAGAACAAAATCTCCTGCAGCGTTTACTTGTTGGCAGTAGGGAATCGGTGCCCTCACCCATCACACATCCTCCATTGGCGAACACCTACTTGATGCCAGAACCTAAAAAGTTTTAAAGAGGCTTAAAGGAACAACAAGCACTGCCCACCCATACCCCAACCCTTGCCACGTTCCCCCGCACCTCAAAACCAGCAAGTCTCGGCATCGGTCCATCCCATGATTCATCCTCCAGCTCTGTCATCTGTGACTGGTGACGCACCCTGCAGCCCGGGGCATAATTAAACCTCTTACAGAGACTGCAGCTGCACTGACACCTTCATCATCCGATCCCCGGCCCTGGTATCATCTTCACCTATCAACTGGGCAAACGTGCCCCCATGGACCCCTTAACTCCAACCTTCCTCACACTTGTTGCCTCACCTCTGGCTCAGACCAGCCAACCCTCTCATGCCATGTAATTTAATCCAAAAACACTTCCTATAGCAGCCTGTTAATGTCAGAGTAGATTTCCTCTGCGTTCTCCGTGACCCAGAAAAGAGCACCACCCTGCCACTTTGCCAGGAACCTTCCTCGGTTTAGTGTTTCCCAACAAATGGCAAATATGCTTCAAAACCAATAACCTACCCCTGATATTTATTAGGCTGTTATTCAAGTATTCCCTCCCGCCAAATGCAGATGCACACGCATGCATTGCATGCAAGTGTTATGCACACATTGACACACACACACACACATACACACGTCTACAGTCACACACACCTTCCGTCGGCCGCAGACGTATTAGTAATTCTAATGAGGAACGGAAGATTAAAGAGTTGCGTTGTCTTGGGTGTTACAGTACACGTCTAGCTTACTTTGAGGACCAGAGGTCAAGAAGAGGAACACAGGGGGAGGAAATTGAGAACATTTCTTGATTAAAGCCTCTGGAATATCTAACCTTTGACTGCACACAGACTCAGCAGTGTTCTGACAGCATATGCTGCCTGGCCCGGCCATCTCAGTGTGTTAGGACCTCCAATGGGCCCCTGAAAGAAAGGAGGACTTGCATCGCTTTCGCAGACATCTGGGGACAAACTGGTAAAAGCAGCAGCCAGCTTGGCAGCCGTGGTTACTGTTTGGCCCACGTAACTGTGTTGAATGACATCGGCATCTTTAGATCTCTATGTTTCTGTATGGAATAACAGGCACACACATTGATTATTACCTTCTCCACTTCACTTCACTGTTGATTGCTCTGGTGTTTTAGATTTAAGTCTAGATTCTCAGTCAGTTTGGCCGAGGTGTTAAAAACAAACAATTTCCACGCTGGAAACAACTTTACGGTGCGCATTTCCACCTTTTCCTCTCATTCAATCCAGCCACTGTTTCCTGATGTCCCCTGACCCCACAACCCATTAACCCCCACCCAGCAGTTAGCTTATCAATCCTCCCTGAGCTCCGTCATCAATCTCTCAGTGAAAATCTCCTTGTTTCTGCCAGTTGTTTCCTCGAACTGCCAGCGTGTTTAAAAAAACCCTGCAAGAGCTCCCCCTTTTCCTGCCAGGTTGGTCGGAGGCCAATAAAACTGTCTTGGTCAGTCATAAGACACCCTGAGAGAGAGAAAAGGGTGGGGGGGGGTTGTTTGGAGGTGGAGGGGGGGTGGCAGGGTCACGGCCTAGAACAGGCTCAGTCGGACCTGACTGGTTCAGCCGAAGGGGAGGGTCTTGCTTTCGGACCTCCAGAACTTAGAGGATAATAAATGGCATTTAAGGAGACAGTAAAACACAACTATTGCATAAAGTCATCAGTTAAAGTTAATTACAAAATATATGGGGGTTTGATTGAATGGGTCTCTGGGGAGTGATCAGGAAGAGAAGCTGCAGGCGAGCCGTAGAACAGTCGTCCGATGAGCATCAGTGGTTCACACACATTCCTTCAACTGGGACCTGGTCTGTGTAAAGGACTTCAGTGAGAGAGGCGTGATTCATTGTGGGCCGCCATAAAAGCAGAAGTCGAGAGCAAGATGTGGTAACTAGCAGTGGTGTGCCATCAGGGCAAGTAAGGCAAGCGTGCTTGACCAGTTAACGCTAAGAATAGACATCAAATACAATGATACTGAAGTAGAAGCAATATTTCTCCGTACATCTCAGAACAACGCTTTGTCCCATAAGGAAGGATTTGATATTGCCTGTTTGCATTCATTTTGTAAGTTAATTGCCCTCCTGTGGCTACAGTGGGCTAGGCTAACTATTAGCCGCTGTCATTTTTGTGGCCGCGGCTGTGTCCCGTGGACAAAGGCTGGGGCTTGTCAGAGGGAGGAGCAGCATTTTTTTTTTGGATATTTTGCACATTGTGGATAATCCTGGGATCTTTGATGGGTGACTTGCTATAGCTACCTACAGACAAGTGTTCCTGTCAAGCTTCCCGTTGACTTAGCTTCACACGTTGTGAGATGTTGCTGTTGGTGTTGTCTTTCTACTGCTCTCGGTAGCGGTTGCCAGAGCACAACACCACCCACCGAGTTGATTGGGCATTGGTTTTTATGCCGGATGCTCTTTCTGATGCAACCCTGTGTGAGAGGAACTGCCAACCCCGCGCAGCCAACCTGCTCTACCACCCGAGCCACAGCCTCCTTCCACAGTTCTGAGATCAGTCATGATGTTGCATGCATTATTAGAGCAAGATCTGCGGTAAGATCTGCATATTGTAGCGTTAGCTCCTCTATGAGGTAGATTGTGCGTGTAGCGATAAGCCTAGTTATTTTGTCAATGCAGGCACACAATGAGTTAGCGTGTTTCCATGCACCAATTTCTTACTTAAGTCCCAGTAGCTTGTTATATATAATGATGAGAATTGCGCAACTGTTTGTCACAACGATCAGTTTCTCATTTTGTTTGAACTAAAAAACAGGACTCAATAACACAACTCAGAGACAGGATCTTGATCAAAAAACACAGTCTTTACTTATAAACACTTTGGTACACAAGTGGTCAGTCAGAAGATCAGGCTGACAAAACAGGTAGGGAGAAGGCCACAGCAAGGTCCAGGTAAAACAGGGGAGAGATCAGACAAAGCGGAAAAACCAACACTAGGAAAAAAGGCTGCAATGCTTGACACAGGGTACAAAGACGAACTGGCTCTGAGACAGACGAACACACAAACTAAATAGACTAGAAAGGAAGGGTAATGAAGGGCAGGTGAAACAAATCAGGGCGGAGCAGGCAATGAAACAGGCAGGAAACACACAAGAGCAGGAAGTAAAGCATCTGAAACAAGGAGAGGTGAGTATTACAAAATAAAACAGGAAACACTGAATGAATATTAGACAAAGAAAAACATGACCTACGAAGTTGGATGGCACGTCACACCTTTATGAGGAAACATCCACCTACCATCGCATCTGAAGCTCCCTAGTTACCACATTATATCTCATTTGTTTGATCTGTAATAAAAAAAAACTTGTCAACTTGCAGTTTCACCAGGGATTATTTCTTGTCCTTGCAAGGTAACTTCTTGTCACTGTGTCAAGATTATGGCTATGGCAAATTATGGTTAAGGCAGGGTTAGGGTTAGGCAACAAAAACACTTGGTAAAGTTTAGGAAAAGACTGTGGCTATGGTTAATAAATAGGGGAATGTTAATTGCAGGTCTGTGATGGCACGCAAACTCCTGCCTGAAAGTCAGAGATGCCCATCCCTACCCTGACCTTTACTACATAAAAGGGTGCAATACTTCTGGCACTGATTGTTGGCAATGGATGTGAACCAGGAGGTGAGGAATTGTCCAATAAAGTATAAACCTAATTCCCAGGGATGGACTACACTCTTCTATGTTAGAGGACATTTGCGTAAAGTTGAACTGTTGAACTTCACATGGATGACTTTTGAGTCTTTTAGTTGTGGTTTGTGGCAACAACATGTTTTACATCCTGTTGTTTAATTTCATTAAGAAAGCCTAAAACTCAGTTGATTCTTGATGCTAAAGTGTAAAGTGAAAGTCAATTTATCACAGCCCATGATGAACCAGGGAAAACAACATATCATCTACTGACAGTCATACAACAAACACATGTATAGAAAAAGAGGGTTGTGTGGACTCTTTGTGAAAGTGCGCACATCTACATTTGTGTGTTGGTGTGTGTGTGTGTATGTGTGTATGCGTGTGTGTGTGTGTTTAGGGGGATCTGTTACGTTTCAGACAGAGGCCTTTGTTACTGCTTCTGAGTGTTGGGGTGCAGCCGTGCATGCAATCAGTCTGTGTTCCCTTATAATTTTCAATAAGTCTGTTTTTTGGCCTCTTATAACTCAGCGCCAACTCACCAACACAATCACACATTCCCAAACACACAAACACACACACACACACACACACACAGAGAAACACACATACAAAAGACAAGAAAAAATGATTTAAGCCAGTTCCTCATTCAACCAGCAGACGCCATGTGTTTCTCATGTTGCCCCGACAGTCCTTTTTCATGAGATCTTCATGTTTTATTTCAGAGTAAAAGGGACAGAAAGTCTAATCTCTGTGTATCATGTTATAAGGTACAAATCACACTGAGGGAAAATGCTAGAAGAGAGAAGAATGAAAGGTGGGGGGAGCAGGCATGGTGGTGGTGGTGGTGGTGGTGGTGGTGGTGTATAAATCTTCATGGGGTTTGCAGGGAAGGAAACTCTTATGCTGAGGAACAAGAAGCACATGTAGCGAGCAAGCTACCAGGAAATTGGTATAGTCTTGTATGATTTTATAGGGATCTTGGGCATGCCCTTCACATTAATTAGGATGTGGAGTGCGGAGGTATTTTTTACAGGAAACTAAGTATAGAACCCCTGCTGTCTGCCTCGGGGCTCCAGCTCCTGAGTCAAAAAAACCTAGAGGACTCTGTAACCAAAGTAAAGCGGGATAATGCAGGTCATATGCACACAAACACGCTGACACACACCAAGTGGCATGAACACACACATAAACAGAGACGTGTATGCACATATGAGGGAAACATTACTTGCTGAGGACAGACGCATGAGAAAATGAGCTTCTGCAGGTCTGAGTGGCCTGTACAGGTACTTTGTAATGTGGAATGTTAATCTTTTTTTTTTTTTACTTTATTTTGCTTTATTTTCTTACTTTGGAGTAATGTTTGTTGATGACTCCTCTCCTGATTTAATCAGTATGCCACTGTGTACCGTTTTAATTTTTTTATTCACATTCTGGAGACTCACATTGTAGGGACTCGTCTCCTATTTGAGGACAAAAACTTGATCCCCACAAGCTAAACTTGGTTTGTGAGGCTGAAACACTTGCATTCTTACCTCAGATCCGCATTACCTCTTCTCCCCTTTTAGCCCCATGTGTCGGTGTGTGTGCGTTTGTGTGTGCGTGTTGACTGCCCATTTGCAAACTCCTCTCCTCTCTGCCCACCCAGGTAGTTCTTCAAAAGTACACAGTGGTAACTTCATCCTCTGTCTACTTAAATATGGCACCGCTGAAATGCCTGCGTTCAGTCGCCATCCTAAATGGAGACCAAAGGAAACTCAAAAACATGTCACCAAGCCAAACTTAACATCACATACCAGCATAAATGCATGTATGTATTTCTATGTGTACACTGCTAAAAAATCTTTTAATCCTGTGTATTTTTCCCTGTAATTTAGTTCCTATAATCCTTAAAGTTTTCATGAAATTCAATGGTACATAGTAGTATAGTAGTTTTCAGTCGTAGTCTGCTATTCCATGTAACACAATCCAACATTACTGTTTGTAATTTTATCTCACTGGGATCAGCCTCACTGTTCTGTACTGTTCACTCTGTTTGCATGGTAACATTTCCTGCTGCTGCTGCATCACATTAAAAGCATTTAACTGGGAAAAACATGGGTGACTTTTATTGTGAAGTAATCACAAAAAAATGCAGTGTTTTTGTCACTGAGGTTAGCGCTGAAATAGTGCACACCTCATGGTAACCAACTCTTTTGTGTCCTGTTGTTGTGTAAGACTAAAACACATGTGCATGAAGTCAAATCGCAGCTGCAGTTATTACTGATCAACGTCTTTATCAAAACAGAGTGACTTTGTTTGGCTGCGCTGTAAAGAGATATCCTGTGTTTGCTGTAGTGTTAAACCACATACCGAATCACACCAAATCAACCAGGATTTTTAACATTAAAGTTATATATTTTTTTAAAACAAATGGAAATATCTGGCAGAGTACTGAGATTATTTCTACTTATTTCCAATAAAACTAAACTTGTGTCAAGTATTTTCTGAATAAAAGTTTCATATTTCTGGATTTTAGTGTAGAAACCTGCATTATCCTTGTTTCTAGAAAATTCCTGGGAAAACTTAAATCCTACTGCAAAAAGGTGGAAATATTTTCAATGAATAGGCTAGTTTTTTCCGTGTTGGCCAATTCGTCCCAAGATAATGAAGTTTTTAAGACTCAGTTTAGACAGAAATGACCTGATAATAGATTTTTCACATCAACTTGCATTGTACATGTAGAAAAAAATGCAGTAGTGATTCCCAACCAGGGAGAAAATGAAAAAAATATATTTCTGTAATCATTAATGATTGACTGACTGCTAGTGCGAGGCATGTTAATTTTTGCTTTTTTCTTGTGAAGCAAGGGGCTTCTTTGTCTGAAGGAATCACAAGCAAAAAGAAGTTGAGATCTTGCAATGTAGGATGCTGTGGGAGTTGTCTCATCGTTTGACAACAAAGCACAAAAAAAAAAAAGGCTTTTCCTTGCAGATATTGTGTTGCTTTTATTGCTGACCCTTTGCGCTCCCGCACAGAGAAACCTGAGGGTAGATCTGCAGTTGCAGAGGAGGAAGCACCATCGGAGTGAGTAGCACAGTGTCAAGACAAGCTGTGTCTAAACGTCTCGATGTATGTTTACACAATCTAATGCACAAGTTCAAAGGTGAAGGGGAAAAGGGCTTTTAATGTTTCCGGGTTTATTTATTCAGCCTAGTGTCTGGCTAAGAACTAACTCCCACCCGCCCCATCCCTCACTAACCCCCCCACCCTACCCACCCTGCCTCAGTTTCAGGCCCTCCTACAAGGGTTCCCACCTCAAATGACATTGCAAAGCTTACGATATGATTGGTGAAGAGCACAATGTGGTCTGTGTGTGTGTGTGTGTGTGTGTGTGTGTGTGACTCTGCTGGGGGCCACTATCCACATGTTTTCCGAGGCAAGTTAAGCACACACAGTAGTATATAAGGGCAATAAATCAGCAAACAGTCGACCACAACAGTCCCGCTCATTTCTGTTGAGGGGTGGGAGGGGCTCTGTTATCGATTTCAAATAGCTCATGTCATTTTCTTTACAAGCACAGATCACATGGTTTAATGATAAGTTGTTTCATTTTGAGAAGAGAAGTGAAAATGTGAATTACGTGTGGAAACTGCATCTGTATTGCATATGTATTAAAAACTAAATATGTGCCTCTCTCACTCTGAACAGATGTTCAAAAAATACTAAACACACACACACACACACACACACACACACACACACACGCGCTATAAAAGTTGCTTTAGGTAGGCAGGCACATTATGCCAAACTTTAACTGTTGTTCCTGTGAGCACAGTCAATCATAAACAGTTGAGCCATTTTATTTGGCCAACTTGCTGTTAGTGGATAGTGTTGGCACTCTGACCAGAGGCTCATAAAATTGACATGTCTGTAAATTCATGCATTTATTGACACAAATTAATAGATGCAATGCCTTTCTCCGCTATTTCATTCCGCACTTCTCTCCATTCCCAACCAGTGGACAGTTTTTGGACAAAGTCCCCAGTCTAATGGAAGCTCTTTTTTCTTTCTTTCTTTCTTTCTTTCTTTCTTTCTTTCTTTCTTTCTTTCTTTCTTTCTTTCTTTCTGTCTTTCTTTCTTTCTTTCTTTCTCTAGTTTCAAATCTTTTAGCAGAGTGGTGCGGCCAGACTAAACAGAAAACAGAAAAGTTTACTGTGCACAGATGCACTCCAGTTCAGTTTGAGTCCAGGAACTCAAGCCAAAGAGTCATGGCTGACTGTATATTATGGCTATCAGGGGGCTCTCGTCTTCAGACAAGGACAAACCATTACATTATGCAGTGGAGAGAATATTCTTGAAGGGACAAAAACAAAAAAAAAAAAAAAAAAATCAGTGCTGCTGCTTTCTGTGTGGAGTCTCCATGTTTTTGTGGGTTTCCTGCAGGTGATCCAGTTTTTCTTCCCACAGTCCAGATTCATGCAGCTCAGGTGCAAAACTCCAGTCTTTCAGTGTTTGAATTTCTCTCAATGTATCCAGTCTTTTGGCGCCCCTGAATAGAAATAAACACCGGGCATTTTTAAGCAGCTCAAAAAACATACTTAACATTGTTTTATCACCTTGAAACTTAATGATTTTTCCTAATTTTATAATAATTGCTTGCAGCCGCAGTGATTTTGAAGTGATGACATGTTTCAGAAGTCACTGCAGAACATGGTGCATTATGATATTCATTTGTTCTATATCAGTATGTTTATGAGGTATGTTAATGCAGCACTTCCCTTCCTGAATAATAAATACGTTTATTTGGATTTTCTGTTATTGGAGTTTTATCATAAGAGGCAACATCACTGTGTAGGATAACAAAATGTAGAAAATGTCCCTATATTTTTCTGAACAAAGTGGATATACATTTGTTCATGCATGGCACATATGACATGTAAAACATCAAATATTTCAAAATTGGTGTAATAACAATTCTTTATGGGGATTTCTCTATGTTGTCACCTTTATCAAATGAACGAACTCCGCTGGTGTAAAAGAACAATTTAAATACTTTTCCACATATTGTGTTTTTATATGGTCAGAAAAAAATATATACTGTATATGTAAATGTCGACAAAACACAAGAGTTGTTGTTTGTCTGTTTGGTTTATTCAGCTGTCTAAGAACACAGCAAAGGGGCTGAGACCTTGTTCAGAACCAGCTTTCTGATCCACCGGTGATCCCACCCAGCGACAGGAAGTACTGTACATTACGGGTTAAACGTGCCATGAATTATGGGTTAAGGTTTTACCCCAGAAGAGAGTCCTTTGATGTCCCAAATTGCTGAGCAGTGAAGGGAGGAATGGCTCTCACGTGGCCTTCGTTGATGAGTTATGGTTATTTAGTAATGTGGCTGTGCTAGATGCGTTGTAATGATGCATTTATGGAACTCATCCTCTGATTAAAACCAAAGCAAACAGGCTGCAGGCTTGAGAGCAAACTAACTCTGCTCTCCCAATCTCATTTTCTCAATTTCACCCTCACCCTCCCCGCGCTAACGAGATGTGCACAGGACACCCTGCTGGCAGCAGAGAGCATTGCCTCTGTGGGACAGATGAGCAGCAGGCTTTCGCCGATCAGCCTGGCTGGAAATCAGGAATGCCCTCCTTCTCCACCTCCTCATCCTCTGCTACCTCCTCCTCCTCCTCCTACTCCTCCTCCTCCTCCTCCTCCTCCTTCCTTTCCTAATGGCTCATACCAAACTCACCAGGAGATCTGTGACCGCACCATCCTCAAACCATGAGAAGACTGCCACCAACTTCCCCAGAGGTGGAGGATTATGAGCACAAATGCTTTGCATCTGTGCACTTTCTATCTGTGCATGCCAGAGTGCTATTTCTACATAAGCTAAATGTAATGGGAGGCGGACTCGTGTCCCCAGAGGTTAAAGTCAAGGAGGGAGCGCCAATGTTTTTGCCTTGCAAACAGAAAAAGACAGAATACTCAGAGAGTTTATTCATATTTAATATCACTACTGAAGATTTCATTCATAAACTATTGATTGCAGCCTGCAGGGAGGAACTGCTGCAACTTAAATACAGTCATAGGCAAGTGAATGGAACTCTGTCATGAAACTGTATCCATCAATGCACATGCTTGTTAAGAGGTTTTATTAAAAAACGCTGAAAAGATGTTTCACTACTGTTCTGGTATTTTTATTATTTTATTTTTATGAGAACATAATTTTTTCCTCCCTTTCCGTTTTGTTTCTTTGCCTAAGTTTACATTCTCTTTACTGCCCCTTCTCCGGAGTTCAGCTGGAAGTGCTCTGTTTTCTCCACAAGAATTTTATGACTCTCTAACAGAGTGTTGAGACACAAAACACTTAAGCGGTGCTGGAAAGGACTGCGGGACGGGACTGACAAACAGGGACACAAAGCCTTGGAGGAATGAGGAGGAGAGAGATGGAGACAGACAGGAAGAGAGTGTGTGTGTGTGTGTGTGTGTGTGTGTATGTGTGTGTGTGTGTGTGTGTGTGAAGCCAACATATTTCAGTGTGATGACCAAGCATTTCTTTTTGTTATTTAAAGTGATTTCCAAATCTCACAGGAAGTGTATTTGGCTTCCAGAGGACATATGGTGTTAAATGTACCTGCTCTGCCCAGTTCTGCTCCGATTTGATCTTGATGAGCTGCATCTCACATGCTTAATGGTTCACAGCAGCTCTGCAGCATCTGTTCAATGTCTGAGGGTGGATATGCATTTTTAGGGCCAATAAGTGCACAAGTGACAGGGGTGGATGGAATAGTTCGCCCCAGATTAATCAGATTCAGCGCAATAACCCTGCAATCCTAGAAGTCTGAAGAGAAGCCCCGGATCTTTTAATTCAGACTTGCATTTTGAACCCCTCTGAAGTAGACAAAGAGGTAATTTGCAAAAGCATCTGGATCCGGTGGCGAAGCAGGCCGAGCAGCAGAGCGCGTTCCCATCCACAGCCCCTCTCCCGAAACCCCCTCCACCCAGCCCCCTTTCCCCTCCAACCACCACCCTCGTCTGTTTATCATAGGATCTCCAACACACAATCAAACATGAAAGGATGAGTGCTCGCAAGAGCCTTTTTAGATTTTGTGGAAATGTGACATCTCTGGAAACATTTAGCCTGTCATAGCTGCTGCTGCTCTTCAAAGAGCGCCGAGAGGAATAGATTAATGTTGCTTCTGTAACAAACCTTCTTCCTGTCTGTCCTCCTTTCCTACTAAACACGCTGGCTCCCTATATCTACTGTAACCATGCACAGAGATTACTGACTGTATAGTAATAAGGCAGCAAATCATTTTAAGATGTGTACTGTATGTGTATCAACATTGTACTGGCCATGATTTCAAACTGATAAGGCATTTGTGCTTAATTTTTATATCTCAAAATGTTTGCTTCTGTATCCCATTATGTAATCTAGATTTAAACTAATCTATATGTCTTTGAGTTATGCCGACTAAATGGGAAAGGCATGTGAACACATACTGTACAGCTGTATGTCATAATACCAAAGAGATGTGTATTCGCCCGGGATGGCACAAACTGAGGCGAAGACGTGTTGGCAGGAGTTAAAAATGTTTCAACTTGAAACAGAGATCAGTCAAAGGCTGAACTCTGCACACAGTCGATGTGTACATCACTAGCTAGCTCGCTGAATGACTGTACAGTCGATACATTGGCTGGCTGGGGTGAATAAACAGCACACACATAGCTGGTCCAGTTGAGATAAAAATTGTTTTGCTTACCGTCTGAACAGATCTGCCATGCCCCTGACCTTTGACCTTTGACATTGCTACTTTTTCACATGGTTTTAGGCCACAAAAAGTAACCATGAATAAAACTGATTGAACTTCAATGTCTAAAAATGCTGTGATTCAATCCAAATTAGTGTGACATGACATGGAGGACCTACCTCATCCCCAATCCCCAGCAATAAATAAAAGACTTTGGAGGTCCCAGGCCTTCCCACTTTGAGCCTCTGGCCTTGTCCATGCCTCATTCACCTGAGGCTGAGGGCTTGTAGGTGCAGAGTCCACGGAAGTCCAACAGAGGACAGGAGACGTCAGGGATCAGTAGTGTCTCAAGAGTCTAGACTATTTTGTCACATTTGAGAAAGGGCCACAGGCAACAGAACAGAGCTTCTTTTGCACAAGAAAGGTTTTTGTACATAGTAATCATATAGTTGCACACCTGTATTAACAAAATACGACAGTCAAAAGACTTAAAGTTCTAAAGTAGTTCCCCAATGAAAATTGGAAATTTTATGTTGAAATAAAGGTGCTACATATACGTTTTTGCCATTGCTTCATAGCCAATGTTAGCATTAAGAGCTGTTTACTTTCCAGTCAAGAAGAAACCTTGTGCATTCTTTTACTTGACTGGAGCTGTCTCCAGCGGTGGAAAGCAATGCCAATGTTAACCTTTGTTTTACGAGACAAGACGGACCAGCGGGCTAACTTCAGCTGACTTCTCTGCAACACAATACATAAATGTCTCTCACATAACATCAAAACTGTTGTTTCTTCACATTCTGTTGAATTTTACTTGAATATTTTGAACTAAAACTTTACATAACCATAGCCCCTTTAATTTGAAATTAATACAACTTACTTACTTACATTTACATTAGAGTTCCTCTCCAGACACATTTTAAACTATGTAAAAAAGACCACATTATAAGTATAAAGAAACAAACAAAAAGGGGCTGGAAGCACATCTACAGGTTGAGATTCCCACCCCTGCTGCTTGTGTTAGGTTGACCAGTGAAAGAGTGCGTATCAGTGCATATCAAGATGGTTAGCGTTAGAAGAAACGCCGGAAACATTCAGCCACAAATGTTTAAGCCTCAGTCAGACCCAGACTCAGATGAGTTGTGCACCAAAATCTGCAACTAGCAGACATAACAGAAGGGTTAGCGTAGTTAGCATCCAATATTTGTTTATGTTATTCATTAGCTTGTTACTGGCAGTGGCAGTATTAGCGGTTGTACAAATGCAAACTCTCTCTCTCTCTCTCTCTCTGTACCGACAAGGTTTCGGGTTTATTTTGCTCGCCCCCCACCCCCCACCCCCATCTCCGCACGTTAACAGGATTGGTTCCTTAGGTTTGTGACATATGAAACCCTGGCTGTCTGAATCCGTTTTTAGGAGGCTGTCATTGGTTTACTGCTCAGTGAAATACTAAGGCATGGAGTTGACTGTTTATTTTGCTCATGATATGTCTTGTAATATATAAAAAACACCATATGGACAAGGTTTAAAACTTTAAGGTAATGGGAAAAGAGGAGTGGATTCCACTACATTTCTCTATGATGTTTTACAGTGTACATTGTTGTTATTTTTTTTAATGATGGCCAGTCACAGGTCAGATAAAAAGTGGCACTAGAGTACATCAAACAGCAGTAACACACTGGCACATGAAGTGTTTTGCTAATATAGACAGACTATAAGAAAGACGAGAGAGGGAGACAAAAATAGAGAGACAGAGAGGGTCAGACAGAGGGAAAGGAATGCTGTTTACTCATTGCACTCATCCATAAGAGGGCTCCATCTCAACAGTCAGTCGGCCGGACGTTGCCTTGAGTTCAGCACCACATCCAGCCAACAACACCCCCCCCCCCTTCTCCTCCTCCCCCCAGCCCCCCCCCGACCCTAAACCGCCACCACTTTACCAACACAAAAAGATGCAGCACGGCACTTTCCTTTTCACCCTAGCATGCAAACCCCCCCCGCCCGTTCCACACACCCTATCCAACACACACACACACACCCCTGGCCTCCCCCTTTCCCACCTTTGTATCAGTTGAAAGGCATATGGTTACTGCCATCCGATTCCCCCTGGCTGAAAGTGCCTTTCACTTTACCGCAGTTCACAAAGAGGTCAGACTACGGCAAACAGAAATATTGTGTGAGAGCTCACTTTTTTGTGCCTGAGCGAAGAGATGTGAGAGACACAAGAATAGCAGGGGGAGAGAGAGTCCCTGATAAAGTTACATCTGGTCAAACAAACCTCACTCCATTCCTCATGCCAGAGCGGGAGAATTTATGTTGTAGTGAATAAAGAGCAGTATTGGAGAGAATTGACAGAAACTAACCTCAGACATGGTCAGCCATACATCATTCATTCAACTCCACATCCATGCACTGAGTTTTCAAGCCAGGTCGGATTTCCTGATGTAGTTCAAACAGCTGCAGTTGAAATTTGCTGTTTGGAGCCTCAACAGTGGGTGTTTCAGTAAAGTCAAACTGAGGCAAATTCAGGAATGAGAACACAGCGGTGTCCTGTCTGAGGTGATCAGCACAATGAGAAAATCAATCACCGGTGGGCAGGTAGGGTTGATAGGAGCGAGGTGTCAGAAATGTCACAGAGGCCGGTGTGTGTAACACGATGAGGCAGTGTTTCAGTCACAAACCCCTGGGTCCTCTGGGCTATCTTGTCTCTCCAGCTCTCTTTGTGCTGCTCTGGTAAATGATTAATAATGAGTGTTCCTCTGTTGACCTTGTTTGTTAAAAGACTTGTACCTGACAACTTTCCACAGTTTGTGCACGAAAGGAAAACTATTTCTGACACAGACAGGGACCTACTCCTATTTCAG
Organism: Seriola dumerili; assembly: GCF_002260705.1. Taxonomy (NCBI): domain Eukaryota; kingdom Metazoa; phylum Chordata; class Actinopteri; order Carangiformes; family Carangidae; genus Seriola; species Seriola dumerili. The sequence continues at coordinate 3,924,360 of NW_019174446.1, read as the reverse complement.
AACGTCTCCCTGTGCCACTTAAACGAGTCATAAAATAAGTACAGCTCTTTGAAGCTTTGCGAACGCTACCCCAGTGTCCCTATTGTTAACCTTAATAATTGTAGCCATGAGTTGCAGGGTAAATTTTCAGTCTGCAGCCCTGTAATTAGACTGCCTATTCAGGCACCAATTTATGACCAATATTTTTCTTGGCATTAAAAGCTACTGAGCTAAAGATTTGATTTCCAAACGGGAACTCTGGGGAACCACACCAAAACAGCCTCTGGAAAGAAACCGCACAGCCAAAGAGTCTTCAGCACTTCAAACACTTCAGTGCAAACTAAAAGAGATTAATTCTGAAAAGCTAACTGCTGTTTACTTTGCCCTTTATGATGGTTCCTTTTAGTAGGATAACATTTGGTGAGAAAGTGTCAGACTGGGTTTTACTCGAGGCCTGCTGCTTCCCCGCAGACCGGGGACTCTTCGAGGAGGTCTTCCCCGTAGCAACCTCCCTCCCAACCCCCCCTTGGGGAACAGACTGACGACCGGCCTGGAAGTGTGCCTTGTTCCACGGGGCCATCAAACATTTATTCAGCGCATAAGCTGCTGCCAGCAGCCTCACTCACAGCCTTGGGCACTGCAGTGAGCTGGGTGAAGGGAGGGCATGTCAGACTCGTGGTTATGACAGCCATATAAAAGATAATGCAGTGAAGTTATACGCATTTCTACTTCACCGTGTGTAAACACAAGCAAGTGTGTGCGTTTGTGTATTAGGGAATGCGGTGGTGGTGAGTTTTTTTTTTTTTTTTTTTTTTTTACCCCTGAACAGAAGACTGCCTCGCACCATAAATCTGTCCCTCATTGGGAAGACAAAATGAAAATGGCCCCGTCATAAAACATCTGTAATGGCTCCATCCACCACCAACACATAATGGGGCAATTACCAAGAAGGGGGCTGGGACAGCATGAAGCCTTTAGCTCTCTTTGGTACGCCACACAATGCTTTGGTGTATGTGTTTGTGTCACATATGCATAGGTCTGTGCATATGCATATGTTTGTGCTTCATTTCAGCTTAGACCCACTATGTTAAGAGTGAACGATCGCAGAGGACGTCCACCTTTACCTGCTCATTGACCCTGGACCCCATTCCCCAAGAAAACCATCCTGTCCATGCTGCGCGGTGACAGACGGGCACATCTAATCTGAAATTGCATTATTGATGCCTGATCTTTTGCACGGCCCGGTCCGGGCCCTGCGTCTTCCACACCTCGTAATCAAGCATAATTGAGGTTAACTGTACAGCACGGCTGAAACGCTAGACAGGTAAGCCGCAGCCTCTCATGATTAATGTAGTGTGTTAGTGTTCTGGGCTCTGACCTTTTGAGATAGGCCAGGCACCATTTTTAAGTGAAAGCTCTGCCTCTGCCGAGTTGTGGAGTTGTCCATCAAGTCCTCCTGCGCCCCGCCACCCTCCTCCTTCCACCTTCTACCCCACCATCACCCATCACCCCCACCACCCCGCCCCCCCCCTTCCAAAGTCAGATCCTTGTCTTGCTGCCTCATTGCCCCTGACCCATGTTTGTTTGCCTACATGTCTCGTTTTACAATGCAGAACCAAAACCTCTTTTTTACCACCCAGGTCCCTTTTCTTAAATCGAGTATGTCTTATGTAGAGGAGTGGAAAAGTTAATGGACATTGATTGAGCCTGGATCAGGACAGAAGGAACTGCACCACTGACTCTGAGATTCTGGGTTTTTCTTTACTTTGAAACTATAAAACTTATTTCAGACTTACTCTGGAGATGCTCTTCTATTTAATTCCTGTCTTTTCCTCAAGTCAAACATGCATTTTAGGCCTAATTTGTCCTCCAGAGGACCACGTGTCCACACCAGTGAATGCCATTGTCCAGCCACTATTGGTCAACGACCCTCCCTCTCCTCTACACAAGCCTCTGCGGATGTGAATTGGCAGCGAGGTCACGTCCTTGCCTTGCTCCCAAACATAAGCATTGTCAGAGTTAACTGAGTAAATTTACTTTTGACTCAAGCTCATTCAGACCCTCAGACAAGCACACAGATACACAAAAAAAAGATGGACTACAAGGACACAAAAAAAGGACAATCTTCCTTTCTGCAGAGATTTGCAGGAGAATCTGAAGGTGTGCTTGTTAATCAGGGATGGCGAGGACCCGGGTCACCATCTGTAACATAGACCAGGGGCAGTAAATGGATGAGGAGGGGTGAAAGGGCACCCTCAGACATTCCTTTAGAAAATAAACAGAAGAAAAATGGACTTCTCTGGACAGGTATTCCAAGCAAATATATCTAGTTGACTTTAGTTTTTGATGTTTCCTGAGTTTTTAAATACATTCAATGTCGTATCTGTGGAGTTTCTAAGATACAAAAACCATAAACGGAAAAGCACGTGAAAGTGTGGTTTCCAGCACGGTTGATATAAGCTACTTTGGCTTCATCCTCATGTTTCAAAAGCACAGTTGGGAGTGAGTTTAATGCAATTAGCAGGTTATCTGTGGTGAAGTGGAGGTGTCTTCTGTCTTCCTGTTACCGTATGGTCTGACAGGAGGGAGGGATGGCTTTCTGTAAGGCCACAGAGGAAGAAGCAGAGGAAAAGACAGGCAGATGCCCCCTCAGAGGAAAAACACCCAGGTCTTTTGTTACACTATGGCTGCTCTGTCTGGGGTTTATTATCTGTCCCCCACTTCGACAACAGTACCAAGAGCCACCTGCATTTTGTTTTACAGTTTTGCTTCTCGTTTGGCAAATTATTTCAAACTTTTCACAAAACACGTTTTTGTTCGTTTCAAAAGGAGTTCAAGAAAATGAATACAAGGGGGGGGGGGGGTTGAAAAAAAAGTAGTGACCTCTGGCATTAAGGCACAAGCAAGTGTATTTAATGTTTGGGGCCGCCCCTGCCTTTGTGTTGAAGCCAGTGGTTCAATGAAAGGCAGCAGTAGGGGTCACTTCAGGCATCTGCTGCTCTCCTGCACCACTCATCTGTCCATCTGTGTACGCTGCGGCCCTTCTGTCCACTGATACACACTCACAGACACGCACATGCACACAGAAATACACACTCCTCTAATAATGCAAATGCACACATCGGATACTGTAGAGTCTGGAAGAGTGTTTTTATTGTGCGTCTGTTTAGCTCAGAGAAGCACCACCTTGCCCTGGCCTGCGTTCTTGGCTGGAGAGAGGTGTCCAGCTTCATTATTGAAGCAAAACCGCAGTATCCGCTAAAGCAGAGTGGTGGGAACTAGAGGAAACCGGAGAAGGAGGGGCTCCTCTAGAGGCAAAACAAAATGTGTGAGCGGAGAAACAGCCAATGACAAATAAATAATAAGCCGCTTGCTGGAATTTATCAGTAGCAGCTAAAAAGTCAGGCCTTGGCAGTGACCAAGCTCCTCTTTTCTCTTCCCCTTTTCTTCATTTAAATTGCATCCATCCAACAAATCAAAGCACAAGCCCTAAGTCCTCACAATAAATTTTCTAATGCTCCTTCCCGGTTAACAAATTTCTGCTTTCTTAGAGGTCCCCGCTGCCTGAGAGATCAGTGTGATTTATGCCTTTCCTGTCACTGATGAGGACATCACTGATAACAGAGGGGTTGAGTATGAGGAACATCTATGTCTCTGTACGAGCCAAGACGGTTTTTTTTTTTTTGTTTTTTTTTTTTATCTTGCAGACACTCCCGGGCTTTCCACTCAAAGCAACACCTAGTAGATCTTCACTTACACAGCCCTACAGAGCCCTGAAGAGGAGCCTCCACACACAGATGTGGGGTGTCAGGACTATTTGTGTTATACATTCTCCACATTTCTGATGAAAAGGGCCCATCTCTTTGCCATTTTCGGTTCGCTTAGACTAATATATTAGGAGCAAGTTTCAAATAAACACAACTCTTTTTTTTTTTTTTTTTTTTTTTTTTTTTTTTTTTTTTGTCTGGGTCTCTCGGCCTCGGTGTGGAGTGGAGGGACAATAAGGCGGTTGTGATGAAGAACTTTATTAGAACATTTAACTTGAGAGTGAGGGATTGAAGCGGGTAAACAAAGCATTCCTTTCCCTTTCATCACCATTTAACTGTTCCCCTAACATTCAGCCTCACCTCCAGGCCAGTGCCCAACAGACCGGGGAGCTTGTCAAATAAATATAAATCAAAAAAGTAAAGCTTTATCTCACGGGTTGCCGCGCAGTTGCTTTTCTAATCCAGAATCACTCATCTCTGGCACTGAAAAAACAGACTCGTGGTGGTGCATATCTCCCAAAGTGCACTTGTGAGCAGGAGGGCTCGCGGACGCATCCCCGGCGATGGTGTCCCAGACATATAGCCTGGAGGGCCATTTGGTTATACTCAAGGGAAGGGTTGTTGTGTCAGTCGTTTGTGGTGACTGCTAAAGAGTGCACTTAGCATCCTCTGTTTCCCCCTAGCAAACATGTGGGGAGTGACATGATACTGTACAAGAGCCTGGACAACATATAACATTTCAAAGCAATTTCCTAATTGTTTCCAGGCCAAGGTCGATAGCCTATATGGAAGCAATCCCTTCTTTCAAACTTTTTTTTTTTTTCTCATCCACAGATTGGGAAACATTAAAGTGTTAAGTAAACTTGACCCAGGCGGGGCTACTTCATTGGGAAATAGCTGGGGTTCGTACATTCAGTGCCATATCAGTGACAGTCAGTCGGTGGATTCCCTTCTACGTGGATGGTCACCATATGTTTATATGGTTTTTGTGGTTCAATCCTGCAGCCAGTCACTGACTATAGTGACATTTGTATGCTATGATGAGACTGTTTACAAAGGGGGAGAACAGATTAGCTTTAGCATACCTAAAGGCAAAGGTATATGTGCTCCATATGCACTGTATACAGCTTACTGAGGGATTCTGGAGTTGATTTTGATTCACAGGAGAAAAAAAGATTAAAAAGTCACTATAACTACAGTTGTCTAAAACTGGCACAGTATAGTATTTCTCCTCAATTTTTTTCATTCTGTATCATCTTGAACCAAGATACTGATGTAATTTCATCATATTTAATCAATGTCAAAGAAGAAAATATCATAATTTTGGGTGAGTATGGTTGTAGGCTCATAGGTTTAAAAACATCAGTGATGTGGCCCCTTTTTTCATTTGATTAATCCATGAATGAAAATAAAAAGTCACTGGCTTAAGGAAATACCATACAATGTTCCCATTACATTTTTGTGTTTTTTAGGGAAGTCAAACCCTCTTGAAAATGAATGAAATGAATGGAAACAGGGTGGAATTAATCATCAGAAGTTCCAGGCTGGTGGACTTTGTTTTCAGTTTTATTTGTACAGTAATGGTGTGGAATATTATCCAGTAATATATGTATATAAATGATCTTATATATCATTGTAAAAGCTCTTTACACTCTAACTGAATGCACCTCAAAACTCAGATCCTATATGCAATTATGAGGTAGACATTAATAATGGTATTTTCCACCCTCTGCAAAAAAAAAAATCGAATACACCTTAAATTACTCTTATCAATGTAAGAAATATATGATTATCATGAAACTCTGTACATCACAAATAATAAAATAATTATAGAATAGAAATTATACCGATTTGAGTGCATTTTGTATATTTACAAAGAAATGCCGTTTTCTCATTTCTTCATTCCTTGCACTTTGTAAAGTTTTCGACTGTACAAATATTTACAGCTCCAAAAACAAGAAAAAAAAAATAATGAACAGCAGTGCATTCAAAGCTAATGTGCATTTAAATATCGTCTCGTTTGCGAGTCTTTTCTTAATCTTTTCGTCGTCAGAGAGGACAAACTTTCTCGCTGACCGCGTGTCCTTGGCGCAGTCAGTTGTGGAAGTGCATTTCGTAAAGATGCAGACTTTTGAGCAAAAAGTTCGCCTCAGTAATGTGTGCTTTCTATTTTTTTTTTCTTTACAACAGGGCCCCACTCAGGCACAACACAAGTCTGGTTTTGTGTCCTTCTCTGTCCGCAAAGGCGCACGACGCATCTCCCAGCGCCTGTCAACCGGTCTCCAGTAAGGCAAAAAAAAAAAAAAAAAAAAAAAAAAAAAAAAAAATCTCTTGAAGGCATCACCACCACCATCTTATCTCCTCTCATCAGACCAGTGTGTGTGTGTGTGTGTGTGTGTGTGTGCGTGTGTGCGTGTTTGTGTTTGGTAGATTAGACATTCACCCCCTCTATTTATTTATTATTTAACTTTTTTTTATTTTTATTTTTTAATTATTCATTTATTTATTTATATTTGGAAAACAGGCACTTGCTCGGGCCTGTAATGACTCCAGCTGGACAGTGGCAATTACAGCCTGGATGCACATACCCAAAAGAATCCGGCCTGGCAGGATCACACGGCAGAGTTGCAACAAAGCGCTCACAGGCAAAGCCCAGTGTCCTCTGGCCTCGGCACGAACAGGTGCACAGTTTGGACTCAATAGGCTCCCATCTCGCCTTCAGCCAGAGCGCGCGCACACACACACACACAACACACCGCTATCACACACACACACACACACACACACACACACACACACACACACCGTGTTCCCAATCCTTGTGCCATATGGACGCGTCTCACTCCGGGAAACAAAAGCCTGTTTGATGAGTGATAACTTGTTGCGTGGATGGGAATGCATGTGCGTAACACTTTAAGGCAGAGAGTGTAAATTCATGTGACTGTACTGAGTCTGAATAAATAGCAGATATCGCCTCTTGTGTGCATCCCTTTTGAATAAAGACTCGTGCGTCATGCGTCAAAAGCATTTCAGACCTGTGAGGACTTTATATCTTCAACCTGGGACCCATCAAGACATATCTTTGATTTTTTTCTGTCTCTTTAAGTTTGTTTGTTTTTTTTTTAAACAAAATAATGGCCGCTACCTGCACCCACACTGCTCCACCACCATGTCCTCGTACTGTTTGTACACCACGTTATTGCCCGAGTCTATATACAGGATGCTGATGGGGCTGAGTTTGGTGGGGACGCAGCAGCTGGGCGGGGTGCTGTTCGGGTCCATGGAGTTCATGAGCGTCTGTATGATGGCGTGGTTGGTCGGTTCGAGGTGCGACCTGAGGGGGAAGTCGCACACCCCCTCGCAGTGGTACGCCTCGTAATCCAGGGGCGCGATGATCCAGTCGTCCCAGCCCAGCTCTTTGAAATTCACATGCAGCGCCTTTTTGCTGCACCTGGATTTTGATTTCTTCCCGTGCCTCTTCCCGTGCCTGTTGCTCAGCGCGGTCCGCCGCCGACGGCGGGGCCCCTCTCCTCTAACCCCCCTCAGCGACACCCCCTCCTCCTCTGCAGCCTTCACCACCGCCGCCGCTTCCTCCTTCTCACCCACCGACCTCCGCGACTTGATCTTCTCCTTCATCTCGTTGAACAGGTTCTCCCTCTTCTTGGAGCGGGTGTAGGCCACCAGGATGGCCTTCTCCTGCTGGGACCGGCCGCTCCTGTCCAGCCCCAGCTGCCTCAGGTCCACCTCGGTGTCTGATTTGCCAAGAGTGACCCTGAGCTGGAAGCAGAGCTGGCTCCCCTGCTGATAGTGATGATGGTGATGATGATGATGATGATGATGATGAGGGTGGTGATAATGATGCTGGTGTGCTTTAAACATTTCCCACACGTCCATAACCTCCCAGCCGGCTTTAGTGGAGTCCAGCGGGTCCAGAGACCTGGAGTCCAGCAGCCTGTCCGAGCGGCAGGGGTAGAGCTGGATGTCGTAGAGGCCCGTCGTCTGCAGGGAAGTCTGCAAATCCCCGGGCGCTCTCCTGAATATCCTTAATTCCGCCCCGACCAGCTCCTCTTTGTCTGAAAGGGTTGAGACATCAAACAGATACTTTTGTCTTCGCAGAGGAGAGTGCAAAAGATCGTCTGCAAGGATAAAAGAAGAAAATAATTGCAGTCAGATTCACTTAGGGTGTACAGTGTTCAGAGGGATGGAGGGAGGGAGGGGGACTCACATTCTCCCACAGAGGCCTTCCCCCCCCACCCCACCCCTACCCCCACACACACACACCCCCACCCCCACCTCTCTCTCCCTCTCTCTTCCTCTCTTTCTTGTTTTTCAAATGTCCACCCTGAACCTGCCTGAAACAAACCACAGCTGACAAGTCCTCAGTTTGGACGGTAATGAAACAACCTCACAGTTAACACCACGTTTGTTGTTGCTTATCCCACCTCCATCCTCCACATATTATCAACTACCCATAAGCCCACTCTGACCATTTTCCTCTGGTTCACTTTGATTTGATTACACAGTAGACACATTATACTCCTGATAATAAAATCTTGTGCATCTTCTCTGATGCTGAAGGTTAAATGAGGGTTGAGTTTACAGAGCCTGCTCCGAGGCTTCCTCCTGAGAACTGTTGTTCCTCAAGTTTCTTCATTTCATTTCCTGCAAAAATTTGTTTGAAATCATATTAAGATGCAAAGCAAACAAACTCCATGTCATATGCAGGAAGTATAGACTCTCGCTTGTTTCAAAAACATTATAGAATGACATGTTTCTTTTTTTAATCATCTGTCATATAGGTCAAAGTTTCTTTTTTTTTTTCTTTTTTTTTGACATTGCAGCAACAACAATCCAATAAAATCTGGCGATGTTTTAATTCCACGCCACTTTTAATCAAATCCAGAGAGTCTTAATGAAAATATTTCTGCTTTCATTTTACTTGATGACAGACTGATTATTAATTTCCACCACTTTGGCAGAGTGGAAGTCAACTTTTCCTTTTTTTTTTTTTTTTTTTTTTGTAGCTTCAGAAAGTCTTAAATCTACGCAGCACTCAGAAATGTGTGGTAGGCTACGTTTTCTTTTTCTTAGACCTCTTGCAGAGTAGTAAAGCAAAGACAGAGAGAAAAAACAAGGGGCCTAGTGATGTGAAGGCCCCTGGGTGCTGCCAGACACAACGGACCAAAGGCGACATACTGTACACTCAACTGAACAATACACAATTAATGCATTATTCCCTGCTGGAGACCCAGGAGGCCTGCAAACATTTCATCACGGCGAACCAATGAGACTGGAATATAACACAGAGACGATGCATCAAACAGAGATTGAGTACAAATCTCCCCGAGTGTTTTCTGTGCTTCTTAAAATCAATTTCAGATCAGAATGATTTATGTTTATCATCATATTATCACGAATATCAGGCTGCAGCTTAGACATTTTTAAACTATGGATACATGTTTCCTACTTCATTCTTTTAGTGCAAAAAAAGTAGTTTGTATCATTTTCCAATTTAAATCACTTTTTTTTCATGAACAAAGGGGATGAAATCATTCTCTCATTTCCTGCGGTTTTCCTCTATTTTTGACAATTTTCCCAAAACGAGAGTCAGTAGTTTGAGAAAAGGCAGAATTTAACAAGAAAAGTAGGTTAAATTCAAGAAAACTCCTGAGACAAGTTCATTTGCGTGGGGAACAAGTGAAATCTTTTCTGTTTAAATGTCAAATCATTGTAAAAAAAAAAAAAAAGAAAAAGAAAAGGAAAAAAAAAGGATTTAAATCTAAAAGCTGAATTTAATTTCTCGTTGTGATGGTTGATGTGTGATGTTTCTTAAAAAAATAAAAGCTCATCGCCTCTGTTGATTGTCTCATTTCTGTCTGAAGATTAAAAACAACAATAATAATAATAATAATAATAAAAGTGACATGTCTACACCTCAACATCCCTGTGATATCATTAGTAAAACTTGCTGTGAGGAGACATTTGAGTCTGGTTGTCAGTTTCCCTCCGTGAACCCTGCCGAGTCAAACAGTAAAAGCAGATTGAAACCTTGTGCTCGTTTCAGCGACTCTGCGCGTATGGTCTACATTAGGTTTCTGTTTTTTATAAGACCTCAAACAAATCGAATACAAGTTCACCAAATAATTAACAGTTCTCAATTCCCATCTTCCTCATTAAAGCACTTCCCCTCTTATATTTCATCTCATCCTGCCAACGACAACATTCCCCTTTAAGTGCGCCTGCACGGACCGAGCAGACTGTGGATATTACTGGGAGATAATATTCGTGTTGACAGTTAAAAATGGAGAAAGCTTTCTTAATTTCATTATTATGTAAAAAGCTAATTTTTTCCATTACGCTGGAATACTTGACGGTGGATAATTGGTGGAGAACGTGTTTGATTTTTTTTTTTTTATGATTATTGCTTGGTTAAAGCAGCATCCTGTGCACTTTAGTTTGACCTTGTTGGCTGTATTAGAAAAAAAAACGCATAACATGTTTTTGTCATCTATGCCTCTGTTTAGAGGGAGGGGGGTGGGGGGTGTAGAGAGAGAGAGAGAGAGAGAGAGAGGCCGGGCTGCACCATCTGCGCTTTAATGAGTTACCCCAAGTGCCAAAAGTAATTTTCAGATTGGGGTTATTCTTTTCTGATCTTGCCTTTTCTGACCTTCAGGAAACACCCCGTCTGCTTTTATAAGCAAATTCCATTTACCTACAAAAGTGTGAAAGCCAAAGAAGCCGTAGATCATATAGGTGCAGTCAGTAAAACCTGTCTCCGCGTGGATGAATAATGCGTAAAAGACGCAAAACCTGTTACTTTACGCGTCAAAAGCTGCTCCCGTGTGCATTTCTTCCCTGATGGAGGCGATTCAAATCACTGAGGTGACTGAGCTGAGGTCCATCCTTCAGGTTAATGCAGTGCAACACTTACGGGACGCTGGGAGGAATCCCAAAAGAAACCAAAGGCGCTTGAGCTGAGACAACGGGAAGAAAAAAAAAAATTTCCGTAATTAAAGTGGCGTTCGCAAAGTGAGGTTCCGCAGTAAAGAAAAAAAAATATGAGCCACTTCACAGCAGAGGAAGTGCTCTTTCTGTGTTTTTTTCCTCCCTCGTCGTTTTTTGGTGATGTGCCCATCGTGGCCGAGCTGGGTCATTATGGGAGAATAGACAGTGTTTGATATGTTATGACATGAACACTCAATTAGATCACCGAGTTCAAATACTCCAATCAGCCGTTCGATGCCAAGCAGCTCTCAGAGGGTCCAGCTCGGGGTCAGAGCCAGTGACACATCACATCAAAATCATAGGAGAGAGTGAGGCGTTTTTCCTATCAAATCAGTTCACACTGCAAGAAGTGGCCACACGGATGAAGCACTCAGTTTTGTTTTCACTCTTTAAAAGTCTTTTTCTGTCTGAAAAGGAGCAAATGTGCGCGAGAACGTCACATATTTAGAGGGAAAGGTGCCAAATCTTCGTCACTGTACTTAAAATTACACTTCATTAAATATAAATCTTGGAAAAATTTGAACTGCACTTGAAATAAGCGAAACTTCACCTCACTGCATCCGTGAATAATAACAACAACAGGTTTGAACCAGCCGACTCTGGACTCCACAGCTCATCGCGATGGACATTTTTTGCAGCGCGCACTCTGCGTCCCAGAGCCGAGGCTCGGAGTGTTTGAGACAGGAGGGGAAGCAAACAAAGATAGCTTTTATTTCTCCTGCAAAGATTAACTCGGCTTATGTCCCCTTGTGTGTGTTGGATGTGTTTGTGTTTATCAGAGTGTGTTTGTCCTCGCAGGCCGGTCAAATCACTTGGTTACACATGTTAACTGACCCAAACACCTGCTTCTCACACCGGCCAGCTCTGCCCCTGGCCCCCTCAGCTCCCTTTGTCAGCACAAGTTGGACATACTGGGCACCATGACGGCAACAGATTGAACTTCTTCCTTTTTTTTTTTTCTTTTTTTTTTTTAACAAGTGTTTGGTTTGGGATTAAACTTTCCCTTTATACTTTAGAATATGGCCTCGTGTCACAGTGTTTGAGTTTAGAGACCAATGAAAAATCGAAAATGAAACAAGCAGCAACAACCTGCTTTAATATCCTGAGTGAAAAAAAAAAAACTTTCCTCCCTATTCACGTGGAGGTTGGGAGCGGAATAGTTCTGCTGCAGCCTGCACTGACAGTGATTTACAGCCTTCATTTAGAGAGCGCCTCAATTAGTGTTTTACTGTCGTGTTACCCAGAGGTTAATTTAAGTGTAATATAACTTAATATTCGGAAAAAATTACACCTTTCGGCGAAAAGATTTTAAGGAAACTTAGACCACTGCTCGCTACTAATCCTGCAGCTTCCGAATTTTCCTTTTAACAATTATGCCTTTGATTTATTGATATTTTGTGCTCGTATAAAAGAGCATTTGCACATTTTCCTGAGCCTGATTTAAAACGTGCGTAAAGGTAGCCACTGTGAACTTGTTGCTCTGTGGTTTTTACGCCTTACACTAGTTATTTTTGTTCATATTTTAACAGGATCTAAGAGGAGAATACTGGAGCAGCCAGTTGAGGAAAAACTGTGCCACAGAATTATGCAAGACTGAGCTGATGGAGGAAGCAGCGGATAGAAACCAACCTGTTCCTCTGTCCACAAAACTTGTTATGGTGTTGGCAGATTTAGAGGAGCGGAAAAAGCTTGCGTTTAGTCCGAGCTTCTCTGCAGCCGAGTATGTCCTGTATATGGAGAGCATGTATTCATGCGGCACAATAGCGTCCTTTAGGTCTTCTTTGTGATGGCCCACGACAGGATGCGAAGACGCGATGATATCTTTTAAGAATTTGGATGACCTTTGTCCGTCCCGATGTGGAATCCCGGCTCCCCTGTTCCTCCTCGGCGCAGAGGGAGAGATGATAGCAGCAGACTGGAAACACGGTATATTCCCAAGGAAAACAAGGAGCAGGCCCAGATATAGCGTTACCACTCGAGATGCGTCCATGGCTGGAAGAGTAACCGGGAGATGTTAAGAAACTCTCTCGCTTTTTTTTTTTTTTTTTTTTTTTTTAACCCCGCTCAGTGAAGTTGGATTCGGGGGGTGAGCCGCCGGAGCCGGAGATGGTGTGCGCGTCAGGGTCGGAGAGCTGCTACTTTTGCGCTCTCTGGTCGCACCAGAAGAAGTGCGTTTTGCGCTCTGGACTCCACACAAGAGCGGAGACTGTTGGGCCGACAGAAACACGCCCACATGGTCGTTCAGTGCACGGCTTCCCAAACGATTTCATGTCACAGACCTGCAAACAGACGAGCACTAGAGCCAGCGGGCCGCCACGAGATAAAGACACGAGAGTGCTTGTGGGAAAGTTTTCTGTTGTTGTTGTTGGTTTAGCAGCCAGTCGCTGATCTGGCTGCACTGTCCACAGAGAACAATCATTTACTCTAATTTAAACAATTGCTTCAATTGAATTTTGATATTATTATGTGAATAAAATTATGAGGAAATTAAACTCCAGTCATTTTTGTTTCTTTGAAGGATTTATAGAAGAAACCGAAGAGAGTTGTAGTTCTCCTTATCACAGTGTCTGACAGCCTGGAATCTTCCAAGGACACATCAGATCAGATTAGATGAGATTTTACGCACAGATAAACTCAACACACAAGGTGATCGTAAAGTTGACTTTTTCTTTTAAAGGAACATCTTGGATTTCGAAACGTTATTCGATGAAAGATTTCAGTGTAATAATAAATTCAATAATATGAGATGAATGAAAAAAATACCAAGGCAGATGGACTTTCAGTGGTTGACTTTGTGTTGAGCGGATGATGATTGTGTTCAGTGGTGAGGAGGAGAGGAAAGACGTGTTTAAATAAGATGAGGTCAGAGGTGTCGCATTTAAAAGCAGCCTAGAGGTGTGAACACAGTAAACCCAAAACATTTAGTCTGGATGTGGAGTGAGTCAAACGCATTAAACGCATTAGGAATAACACTAGTGACCTCTAGTGGCCATCGAAGTTCATCACAACGCGATGTCTCCCTTGTATGAAGAAACGAAGACAAATGCTGCTTTCATGTAATCTGGGAAAATCTGGCTTCGTGACTATATTGAAAAGCTTCAGCTTTTGCAGTAGGCTATAATCCAGAGCTCCCACATTCACATGGTTTAAATCTCGTCTATTAGGCTACATTAGTCCTGATAAGGAGGGTTTGTAACTAAATCTTACCATATCAAAAAAAAATCTGTAACTAATCCAGTCATTTGCCATTACAGGCCATGTGGTGCTCATTTATTTTGTTTGCTATTTTCACCAAAAGAGACTTTTCATCTTATCTGACAGACTCATTGTTTTCAGTGGGATATGTCATGAAACAAGGCACAATAAGGCAGATCAAAGGTCATTGTAATATGAAAAAAGATTAAATGATTAGTTTGGCATGTATATCAGATGGGCGTGGAGGACTGTGACACTTGATACAGGCATGATTGAGCCTGTTTGATGTGAACTGTGATACATTTAGATAATGAAAGTTTGGATAATTAATCACATTACATCCATGAAGTCATAGTCAAAGTCAAAGTCAAAGTCAAAGTGAACTTTATTGCCATTCAGACCATACAACTGTAGAATGTACAGCATCCTGGCTCAACGTGCAGCCATATAAAAATATATATAAATATAGAATATAAACATACAAACATAAATAGACACAATTGATATAACAGTAGACTAGGACATAACAAATAGTGCAGCATGTCAGTTTTAGTAATAAAGTGCTGATGTGGTGGACATCGAATTATCCTACAGGGCAACAGCAGTTAAAAATGCACTAGCAACAGATGAAGGTATAGTAAAAGCAGATTAAAAAAAGTATAGTTCTGGGAGATGAAGCTATGCATTTAGTCTCTGTTCGTGTTTGTAGTGTGGTAGCCTACACCACAAAAAAACATATTACATTGCAGTACGCTACAGTAGCCCAGGTCACAGTGAAGGGATTTTAATGTCAGTGCCTGTGGGTTCGTTGACCTGCAGCACACTGAGTGACAGTGTGTTGTTTCTCCAGCAGAGGGCGACAAACTGCCGCTCATGGGTCACTTGCTAACACTTTCCATTGCTTCCTCAGTTTGACGCAGTTGTTAAGCATGACCACCTGTAAAGCCAGGGCGAGATTAAACATCACACAGGTTGTTTCACAGAGACACATGACACTGTTTAATCCTGACATGTTTCAAGTCTGTCTGGTTCCTGCACCTGTTTCCAGTGAGTGGCGGATTTGATCTGGCAAACGCTGTGTACCTTTTTATTATGTTGGTTTTTGGGGGGGTTTTTTTGTATGTTTTCTTTCTTTTTTTCTTAATCTGCAAATGTCATTGTGAGAAACTACCGTCTGCGCAGGCGCTGAATCTGAATATAAATGGATATAAATAAGACCAAGAGCAGCTGCCACGGCAGCTCCCTGATTTCAGCACCATGGAGAGTCAACTGGCTCTCACACTGAGAGCAGTTTGACAGGGTGTGTTTGGCTTCATGTGCATCACTGTAAACAAAGACACCGTGTGTGTGTGTGTGTGTGTGTGTGTGTGTGTGTGTGTGTGTGTGTGTGTGTGTGTGTGTGTGTGTGTTTGTGTGGGTGTGTTTGTGTGTGTGTGTTGAACATGTATGAGGCCTAGCCTAATGTCATGTCAATGTCATGCACATTGCAGTTGCATTTTGCACCTAGCTCTATACTTGATTTGTCTATTTAATTATTCATTCCCATTTTTACATATTATTTACATTTATATATTGTGCTTTTGTCTTTTTGATTTTGCTGTTCTGGTGGTGTGGTATCTTGAGGTGCTGATGTGAAGAAGTGATCACCGCTGACACGTCTTTACTTGCAATCAAAAAGAAGTTTATTTACAAGAAAGAAACAGTGTCAAAAAATGCCGAATCCTGGAGCATCTCTGCCAATGTGAGATCTCTCCTCTAACGTTTCACAAATCCCTCTATTTATCTGTCTTATCCCACCTTTGGAATGTGCACTTCTTCCAATAAGAAGAAGCCTCCACCCAAAGGTAAATAAGATCTGGTCTACAGCCTCTGGTCTCTAGCCTTTGGCTTTTTTAGGCCCACATAAAACCCCCACTCTCTTATACCGTATTTACCAAAAAACCAATGGGGAAACAATTTTACCTCCTAAGGCACATTCCTTAAACTCAACTTACAATGAGTGGTTCAAGGTAACCTTCGACAAGGCCTTAGTTGACAACCTCCTTAAACTTTAGAATAAAACATACATAAAAGAAGAACACAACAATTTACTATGTTGAAATAAAAGGAAATGAAGTGAATAATACACTACAGTGGGTAGTGGGTTTTTATAAGGCTATCTATCTATCATCTATCTATCTATCTATCTATCTATCTATCTATCTATCTATCTATCTATCTATCTATCCGTAGAAAATTTTGTATTCAATAAATCCATGGTAAACTGTTATGCATCATGATGGATAAATAATCTTCAGTATAAAGTATTGTAAAGTGTAAAGTATAAAGTATTGAGAAGCACCTATTTATAATGTATTAGAATGTGTGCTTATGAATAATACATCGAGGCCTACGTCGTGTTTTAATATCTCTCTTGGATGGAACTCAAAGATGACACATATTTAGACAGAGATCACACATAGGCTCGTCATGTCTGCAGCTTATGTTTCTATATGATGGAGGTGGTTAAGTAATGCCTCGCGCGTTATGTAACACACTTGGGATGGTATAGTCATATTGTGCGTGCACTGTCAGCGGTCTCGCTTCTTGTCCAATCGTGTGTGTCCTCACAGCTCTCCTCCACCCGACATCCACATCCCAGCATCAGAGCAGAGCGGAGGCTGGCACCAGGAGGAGCATCAGCAGCGGAACGACCCTTTGTGCTTCACCCATAAACGCGCCACCTTCTGCGAGGAATCACCATCAAACACCCAGGCAAGCCTTGTATTTATTTTATTCATTTTATTTCACACTCACTCAACCATTTGGTGTTAAGAATGAAACTGAAGTATTCGCAGCATAGAAGCAGGTGGCTGGTGGTGAGGACGAGCTGTTTACAAGTTCAGGAGCGAGTCTTTTTTTTTTTCTTTTTTTTTTTTAATTATCCGAAATTTTGCACAAGTCAGACCTGTTTTGAGAGCTGTTGGGTAAAAGCCATCCACACCAGGCTTAAAGTTTGATGTTATCATCGCCTTTGGTTACACCCTGTAGCCTTTATTCTAGAGGCATCCCCGCGCATGAGAAAAACATTCCCAGTAACTGTGGGGGCGCCAGATGAAACAAAAACAAAACCCCAATGCTGGATACAACATGACGAAAATGGACAATGAGCTGTTTGAGGGCAGTGTGCTAGGAGATGCTGTCACTGGCAAGAGATATCAGGACACGAATATCCCCCAGGCTTCCCTAATCCTCAGTGAAAATGGCTCTGAAGAGAGAAGCCTTAAACAAAGGGAGGCATGTAAACATGTAAACACATGTGAGGGTATTACACAGGGCTCCTTGCTTAGAGCAGTGTTGCATTTAATGACTGAAATTCTTGTTTAATTTATTGTGAGAATTTCACATATTTTAAAGGGTTTTAAAAGTTCCTATGTGAAATCATGTGGTGCTACATATACAGAATTATTATTGTTATTATATTATTATTATCATAGCAGTTAACAGTGGTTTACTATGGTACAAACCTAATAAAGATCTTGTGTACTATCAGGAAGCCATTTTATGAATGGTGTTTTGGTTTCAATGTGCTTAATGCTCCCTGCAATGATTCCTGAAAGTGAAAGAGATTAGCCAGTAATGACATCATGCAATGATGATGCATTTTGTATAAGGGTCACTGAGCTCAGAGCAAGTATTGTGACTACCATGCCACTCCTGTGCCACTAGTTGTTTTTCGGAGAAGAATTTTGTCCTGCATGGTGCAATAATAAAAAGAAAAAACATGCAGATAAGTTCACTCCTTTCAGAGCTGCACAACAGTCTGTGGTTTAGGAGTTCATCAGCATGAGTCAGACATCATCATCACTAAAATTATACTCAACACCTCATTAACAATCACATTAGAACAGAACTAATGGGCTCAGTGCATCGTGGGGTTAATATCAAATGGAAAAGAGAGCCTCACATTAGTCCATGTGCATGATCAACATTAGAAAGCACGTAGACTGGGATGGATTAAGGGAATTATTATTCACGCCCACTCCATGCTGTTTTAAAAGTAGACCATCTGGATAAGAGAAACAGCTCAAGTGAAGGCTTAAAGACTTGTTTACCACTCATGTCCACATTCTCCCAGCATCCCACTGGCAGCTTTTTTTTTTACAAGTCTTCCTTTCCCAGTACAGCCACTTTTTGAATCGGTATGTTCCCTCCCTCCAGGCTTGTGTTTGGATGAGTTTTCAGAGCCACTGTGGATCACTGGTAGCTTAACTGTCAGTTAGGCTTAAGAGAGCTGAAAATCCTGTGTTTGCAACTCAGATAATACTTAGTCTGTTGCTCAGCAGGTAGCCAATCAACATTGTCTGGAGTCAAGTGGAGGAGCACACGCATGATCCTACTTTAGAGGGTCTAGTGCAGGATGGGTGCAGGTGCAAAAACAATTAAAAACAGGCAGAAAGTTAAGATGAAAAAAATCTAATTCACTACTAGAGCATGCATGGTCTGGCATCTGTACCCAAACACCCCACAGGCCGTCAGGTTACAAACTACTGAGTGATCATAAGCAAAGGAAGATAGTCTTGCACTGTAACAAATAATATGAGATGATTGTAAAACGCTGTTTGAAAGATTTGGCTGTGGGATGCTACAGTCTATAGCCTAGCTGATCTGTGATTCCTCATGTTTTGATGTTATGACCCTCCTGCGTTTCCCACACATGGCTGCTTGTGGTTGCATGAATTTATAGAAGTCACTTCCTAAACTAAAAACCTTCTCACCCCTCTCTCCTCTTAACCACACCCTGTTTACTGAAGCATTTCTCTCTCATTCATTGACATCAGTTTTTGGGTTTTTTTTCAATTTTCAATTCAAATATTGGCATGAACAAAAACATGTTGCCAAAGCAGTTTACAGAATATTAAAATACATGAATTGTGAAATATGTGTTGCCTACGTGTTGCACTATACTTGCACATCATCAATTCAAGAAAATCTGAACATTTTCGTACCATCCATCATCAAGACTTTATGGCTGATACCCTCAGTTTGTTTTCTTTGTTTAATTTTCTTTTTTCTATAGGACTCCTTGCAAGAACATGTTTTAAAAAAAAAGGCAAAACATTCCATATAAACTCCAAAATAAATCATATTCATATGCTCCAAACAAAGTCAGTAGTACATGAATAAGTATACAGATGTTCCTGGAGCTCACACACACTGACTCAAGGACACACTATTCATTCAGTCTAAGAAAAACATTGTGCAGCTGAATGGTGAACACTCCCCCTCATCACCTCAGCACACACTAGATATTTTCTCAGCATCTCAGGATGAACAGCAGAGGCTACGCTCTGTGCAGATTTACACATAATTTGTTCCATCGAGCTGGAGTTGTTCATGCAGCGTTTTCCCTCGGTTGCTAAGACTGTTGCTAGGGCACGGCTCTGGTTGCTCTGCCCTGGTTCCTGCCTATAATGTGATTCTGCCGTGCCAGTGCACCAGGCAGCTGTGAGCATTGCTACAGTGTGATGTTTGTGGGAATGCAGAAACTCAAAAAGAAAAGTGAAACGGTTGGCAAGGTGGTGCAGACTACCTAGAGCTCAGATCTATTTTTGAGTCTAATGATAGGAGGTGGAGTTTGATTCCCAAGTCTCTCTGTTCTATTTCTGCAATCCTCTCTGGTCCTCTGCGGTTTGAAGAAAGAGGATTTTGCAGGAAGTCTGGGCTGCTCACACAGGGACGTGACTTATATTAGGTCATGAAGTGGTGATATTATTCTGTTTGTTTGGGGAAACCAGGTGATCAAAGCAAGACTGACATTCATCCAGTCAACTTTTTTTTTGAAAAAGGTACCATCTGGATGAAGCGAGGGAAGACAGGTTCAGACTCATCCATGCGACAGCAGCACGCAGGCCCTGGGGTCAATTACATCATTCCTAATGCAAAAAAAAAAAAAGGAAAACATGTATGCGCTTACGCAACTGACCCCCTTAGTCGATGATGCTCAAAGGCAATCAACAGGAGAGAGGAAGTGAAGTGATTGTATAAAGTTTATTCAAGCATGAGAGTAAACCTGCATTATTTAGCATTAAAGCATCAATAAAAAATGTTTCTTCTTTAAATGTGCGTGTCAAAAATGAAAAGTTCAGAGTTTATTCCTACTTTGGTTTCTACTCCAACCCATTTTTGAAAGAGGATATAATATTGCTCCATCATCCATTGTATCTCACTGATAGACGCAGTTTGTAGCTCTTGGCAGGCAGCCCCGCAGTTTTGCCACAGAGGGCTGATAAGAAGAGTCAGTGAAATTTTGCTTTGCAGAATAATATAGTGAAGTTAGACACCTTTCTGTGCTTCATATCGGATCATCTTAATTAGTAATGACGATAATGAAAAGCCAAAATATGAAAAGAATATTAGTGATCTTTTTTCTTTAGGGTTGTATCTGTACAGATGAGAGTTAACTCATTTATTTTAAATCTATTCCTTTCACATATTCCCTTTTGTCTTATCTCTTTTACTGTTTTTAGCATCATGTCTCTCGGGGAGGCAATGTGAGTCTGTGGGTCCGTCCACTACTTTGGTCCAACCTTAAAAATCTCAACAACTATTAGATACATGCAATTTTGTACAGACATTCACAGTCCCCAGGTGATGTATCCTAATTATTTTGTCAATTCCCTGACTTTTCCTCTAGCGCCACTATAAGGTTGGCATTTGTGATTCAGGGTGAAAAAAACTCAACAACGAGATGATGGATTGTCATGAAATATGGTCGTTCAACATCCCTTGAGGATAATCCCTAATGACTTGGTAATGGTCTGAATATTCCTCTAGCGCCACCAGCAGGTCAAATGTTTCATGTAATCAGTGATTTATCTCGGCATCTTCTTGAGGGATTGTGATGAAATTTTGGGCTAATTTTCATGGTTTCCCTGGCGATGAACCCTAAGGAATTTGGTAATCGATCTGTTTTTGTTCTTAAACTCATTTGTCTCCAGTTGATTATTAAAAGGGCTTCACATATTGTGGTTTAAAAAAAGGCACTGTGGCTGTGGCCGTTTATTTTTAGCCGTGACACATAGAATTTGTTTCATAAGGTCATAAATTCAGTGTGTGTTGGTCATGTCTGGCTCCAGGCTTATGCCATCTGTACCAGGCAGGGTGTGTGTGTGTGTGTGTGGCAGTGGGTGGGATTTAGTGGTGTAACACAGTTCAGACAGAGGGCCCTTGTTTGTTGAGGGTTTGAGTGCCACGTCAAAAATGCTGCCACATACACAGTCCACAGAAAAAACACTCACCTGGTTTTTCTCCTCTCTTCCACTCAACAGGGGAAAACGCTACGTGAAGCACAATGGGACCGTTCCAAGAATATGAGGTGAGTCTTGTGATTGCCACTGGTCATGAGTGATAGATTTAATGAATGCTGAATCCTTTGCCACTATAAGACTGGCTTTTTTCAGGTATATGGTAAAGGAAAAGACAGGTAAACTGTGAATTTACAGTTAACATCAGAAGGCCCCAATATGACCAATAATCAATCTTTTATGGAATTAAAAATGAAACAAAGTGTGTTTCTGCAAAACTATATCCCTGCCTTTAGCTGTGACGGATGTTGCTTTGAACAGGAAAAGAAGTCACCAGAGAAAGGAAGCCCTCGCAGTCGTATCCCACGCTTGGTCCTGCATCCCTTCCGACCAAAGGACAAAGGATCACCTTTGTCCGATTCACCTTTTTCAGAGGAGGAGGGAAAGGAGTGTGACATGAGCTCAGACCACTCCAAGAGAACCATCAGCACCAACAGCTTTTGCTCTGGTAAGAAGTTCAGGTCCAGTCCAAGGACAGCTGAGTTCATACCTGATGTAAAATCTCAGATACTATGAACAACCAGCTCCATTTACAGGCCGTCAAGTGCAAGATTGCATTGCATTGCTCTTGGTCGGCTGTGTAAACATAAAATCCTTATGTGATAAAAGCAGAATCTCTCATTCAGATAGTATTTTGCATGCAGAATTATGCAAGCTCTAACAGAAATGCATCTATGTTTATTTTATGTTCACCTGAATTGACCTCCTCAACCAATACTACACTGCAAAAAATGTCTCTGTGCGTGTACAGTGCGTGTGCATGTATGTGTGTACACTGTGCAAATCAACCACAACACAGACACTGCTTGATAAATACTTTAAGGAAGTGATGAGCCATTGTGAAAGTTGTTATGCTATCTGTCAGATAACACCCCTGGCTGAACCTTGAGCCCTGACTTGAATGCTTGTGTTCGCTGCCTGCCCTGCACTGCCTGTTCGTGGCTATTACTGTCTGTGTGTACCTGTCTACAATAGATGACACCGGCTGCCCCACTAGTCAGTCTGTGTCCCCCTCCAAAACCCCGTCAGGCTCAGAGCAGAGTGCCCACGGCTCGCCGACACTCCCGGAGCGGAAGACCAAAGTGAAGAGGGTGAGGGTGATGGCCGAGTGGAGCGGTGAACCACGGAGCGTGCAGAGGCACAAGAGGGAGCTGAGGTCGGCCATGAAAGCCAGAGGTAAAGAGGAGTGCGGAGATGAAAAAGATGGAGACAGAAAGAGGATCAACATATGAAATCTTCACTATGACAATCTGATCCTCTAGTCTATGGGAATAATCTGCATTTTTTGTCGATGAATATCTTTACTCATGTGCAGACTTACACACTGCTTACACATACTTTTACATGCCAGTGGTTCCCCAAAGACCAAAGTACAATAACAGAGTATTTGTCACATGTCAGCAGCTAACAGTTTCCCAGGCTTATTGACTTGAACAAACACTAACTGGGAAGCAGCTGCTTGCCTAAAAGCAGAATAATAACTGGAATGAATTGTTGTCTGTGCATCTGTGCTCTGTTAACATATACCAGAAACAGTGCACTCCAGTCCTGATGCCAAAATTAAATTTCCTCTCTTTTAATCTGTTTAAATCTGGGGTCATGAGAGAAAACTTCTTGATCTTGAGTCAAAATGGGGCAGAAAGCTGATTGGTTGAGGAAAACATTTGGGAGCTTAGCCAATTAGGCTGATTAGCAGGAGGTTACTACACTGAATACATTGAATGTGCACACACTCTCAGTCCACTCACCAAAGTGGTGGAGGATCACTTAGTTTTGAACTGTTTTATTTGACACAGTCATCACGGGACACAATACTATGGTTTTATTAGATGACAAGCGATGCTACTCAGGTATGACTTTGAATTTAACCTATAAAGAATTTCAACAAAAATATTTAGTGACTGTTTTTTCTCTGTTTAAACAATTATTTTTCTCTGGTGTTCAAGGCTGCAGTGTTGTGCTGAGCCCTTTACATAAAGTGACTGTGTTACAACATTTGAGCAGATTGTTTTACACATAATGGCTGAGTGTTGACTAATTCTGTTTTAGTGGCATTTTAACTCACAAAGGGTCTAGATTATGGGGAGTATAGCCCATCCAAAAAGCTGTTGTATGAGAGTATCTGTCTGAGGCTGTGTTATTTGGTTGGTCACTCCATCAGGGAGACTATATTATGGATGTCCTGCTTACGTAAAGTGAGACATGATGGTCCTGTTTGATGCTGCACTTGATCCTAACAGGAAAAGATGGTGCTGCTTCAAGGTGCTCATCAAAGAAGATGCAACGATGAACTGACATGAGAGGGACAGGAGACAGGAGAAGTGGACACAAATGGCTCATGTGTTTTCTTGATGACATAGAATAAGAATATAGAATTGTGTTCAAATTAATGTGGAGGTTTGAGGCTGAAAGCTAACTTTAGCCACCTAACCTTTAGCCAACAGCTACCACTGGGCGAAACTTGACGACAAAGGACAATTTTGTTTTTGTTTTTTTTACTTTTAAGGTAAAACCAGTGAAATGTTGAGTTGTGACATTCCCAAATATATGGGGTTACAGTTGGACAAGTACAGAGGAATCATAAAGTCAGTAAACTCAATATTTATCCAAAGGTTTCTAACATTAGCCACATTCATACCACACCAAGTGAGGCTGAAGCACTAAAACTCTTTGAGAGTATGGACTTGAGCAAGACTGTGTTCCTTTTCTTATGAATTAAACGTTTCATAGAATGAGGAAGATTGGTAAATATTCTTCAAAAAAAATATAGCTTTGCGTTAGGTCTGCTTGCATGTTAATGCTGTTTTTCCCTGCAGGTAGTGAGGCCGACTTCAGCTCTTCCAGCAGCACAGGCAGCCTAAAGACCAGGGAAAGCCTAATTTCTAATTCAGCTGGAAAGAGAGCGCCTTCACGAAGGTATGACATTTAATGTATGCATTTTTATCATCTCTATGCTTTGCTGGGCTGCTACTAGACTTAAAAAAAAAAAAAAAAAAGGTTTTAATCTTATTTAAAAGAGAAAGGTTCGTTATGCATAAATGTTTTTTTGTTTTTGGAATTAACACTTGAATTATTTCTGTTTTGTTTTGTTTTTTTTTGTTTTGTTTTTTTCCAAATCGTATTATTCAGTCGCAGCACCCACATCAGACCTCTGCCAGTGTTCAAACCAGCCGGGAGCCCGACAGCCAACCGCGATGCAGAGCTCTACGCTCCCTACAGGACTCCTCCGAGAGCTGCCTCCTCAACCAACAGCAGCAGCTGCAACTCCAGCCCCACCTCCAGGTACTAAACATTGCTTTCATGCCATGCATTATTGATAATCACAGAACAAGGTTTGTGGCTTCAAAGTAAAATATTCTGATCAGTTGCTGCGACCTCCTGGACACATTCAACCCTGCAAAGGATCTCCCCCTGGATTCATTACAAATCCAACCTTCTCTGCCTGAGGGAGGAGTTAGATTTTGGAGACTGAGAGATTTGGATTGTGGCTCAGGCAATGCACTATGAGTGAGTGAGTGAGTGCGTGAGTGAGTGGGTGGTTGGATTAAGACGAGACTGTTTTATCATTTCCTCTCTTGCAGCTGACTGGGATTATATCGGTCATGATTTGGCTGTGGGTCGGATTAATAAGGATTCAGTAAAGCAATTGTCTGAATATGGTACCCAGACAGCGACCCTACAGGATGCAGCCAACTCATAACTGGATTAGAGAGAATGCACCTTGGTTTGGAGGAGGGAAGAGGGTCATAAATATTTCAGACTAGCAGAATTGATGTATGAACTGAACAGCCTGCAGCTCATATGTGTGGACCACCTTGAATTTCTGACATGGTGCTCCAAATTACTAGTAGGGTTTACTTTGTAGGCTTTGTTTGTTGACTCTTCAGCCCTGCATAAGGTTTAACCTAAAAATCCTCTGTCAGCAAACAAACATTCAACCCACAGCCCTTTGCAGATTCTGCTACTGCATAAAAACTCACTCTTTATCTTGTGCTTAGAGCTTCCATAAAAAACCCCACTCCTATCACTTTAAGACATTCTGCTGTCAGCTTTCCTCTGCCTGGCTAAGTGTCATGTGACATCTTTTCCTTTCACATGCTGTCTTCTCCTGGGCTGTTTCTATTTCTGGCAGGGATGCATAGTGCTCGCATCAAAGCCTCAAGTATCCCAGGTTGCTAGGATGTTGTGTTAGTGGGAGAGAGGGGCTTACATGCTGCTTTGCATATTGTCCAAATCCACCCACTCGTCCTCTACAGAAAAAAAATCCTTTTATCAGTTCTCTTTGAGCATGATAAAACACTGATCATAGGACATGCAGAGGGCATTTGAATGCTAAGGCAATTAGCTTGTAGATTAAGGTTTTTCTAGTAAGGTGATTTCCTTCCTTGCTAACTCTGCTTGTATTTAGATAAACCAGCATTTTAGGGTTTTTTGCCTCTAGTCTGCATGCCAGTAATCCTGTGTCAGACAGTAATTCCAGGCTTCGGAGAGCATCTGCCCTGACAGCACTCTCTCAGCCAGACTAATTACCCTCTGCAGGGAGCAATTTTACTTTGAAATGTCTAACTGCTTTGTTTTCTGCTGTTACTTCAAAATGTCTAGTTGGGGGCTGATGGATATGGTGGTTCTAGAGCAGTAAATGTGGCCCTTCACCAATATCATAATATTATATAATTACATCTCTGCCTGACAGAAGAGCAAACCTAGGCCGCTACCACTCCTGTGGAGACAACCACGGCATCAGACCCCCGAACCCCGAGCAGTACCTCACCCCTCTGCAACAGAAAGAAGTGGCCATCAGACACCTGAAGATCAAACTGATGGAGTCTGAGAACAGAGTCCATGACAGGTTAGTTAAGATTTAGCAGCACAGTAGCTCCTGTGATTTGTATCTGTAGCTTTTTATGGTTTGATAGTGGTAGTATCAGGGGAGAAAGTGATGCATTTGATGTGACGTAATCCTCCATATTGCAGCTCTGCTCAACTAATAACATTTACTGAAGTGCAAGATGAAGTAACTTCTTAAACCATATCTTTTAAAGTCATCAGCTCATACATTTTACACTTATTCATATTCTTGCAGAGTGAGAGACAAATAGGAGAAAAGATTGATACCATTTATATCTGTTTAAAAATAAATAAATAAATAAATAAATAAAGCTACAGCCAATAGCCAGTTAGCTTAGCATAAAGACTGGAAACTGGGAGAGACAGTTAGCCCAGGTAACAAAATCCACCTACTGGCATTTTAAAGCACACTACAAACCCACATGCTGTCTTCACATTTTGGTTTTTGTATTGATTAAACAAAGGAGATTAGTTTCGAGCTGTCAGACTGGATTACACCTTGAAAAATTTACTTGTGTGCTAAAGCAGGCGTGACAGGATATGGCATAGGCAGGGTCATTAGCATAAATTGTAGGAGCTAGGATGACTAGCAGGCCATCAATAACATTCCACAAGTTTGTAAACAGCATATTAACACTTTCATTGACAAAGTTTGTGATTCAAAGTTAAAGTTGATTGAACTCTACTCAAAGCAAACAAGACAGGGTCATGTTGCAACTGGAAACGTGCACGTGTAGCTCCATTCTTTGAAATGAATGTGAAGTAAAATTTGGTTTTTGTTGCTACCCCTGTTTCAAGTCTTTGCACCAAGTTAAACTAACTGGTAGCTGTAGCTTCATATTTGGCATACAGATATATTAGAGTTCAGAATATTTCTCCCAAAATGTTAAACAACTGAAGTAACTCTGCACATTTTCTTCTCTTTATTAGAGAGACAGAGATTGAAGAGCTCAAGGCCCAACTGTGCAGAATGAGGGAAGACTGGATTGAAGAGGAGTGTCACCGGGTGGAGGCTCAGCTGTCCCTAAAAGAGGCTCGCAAAGAAATCAAACAGCTGCGTCAGGTGGTGGAGACCATGAAGAGTAGCCTGATGGAGAAGGATAAGGGAATACAGAAGTACTTCATTGACATCAACATTCAAAACAGGAAGTTGGAGTCCCTGCTGCAAAGCATGGAGCTCGCTCAGAGTGGTGCCAACCTCCAAGATGAAAACACCTTGGACTTCATCTGTGATAGCCCTGACAGTGGT
Organism: Seriola dumerili; assembly: GCF_002260705.1. Lineage (NCBI taxonomy): Eukaryota > Metazoa > Chordata > Actinopteri > Carangiformes > Carangidae > Seriola > Seriola dumerili. Next base: position 3,896,971 of record NW_019174446.1, on the reverse strand, counting down.
GGGAAGAAGATGGTAGGGGAGGAAGAGGGTGGGATGGAGCTGGGAGACCAAGGGGCTGAGGCAATGGCAGACAGCGGGCTGCTGGTAAATGATGAGATGGCCAACAGAGCGGACATTTTGGAGCAGGTCTTCATGTCCACTGCGGTTGACTTAAGTCAGGACTCTAGTGGCAAGCTGAGGGCAGAGGCAGAGTCAGGGCCTGGGGTGTCTGCACTGTCAGAAGAGGAACAGTTGATTGATAAATCTACTGCATCCACACCAGCGCTACCAAATACAGTTTCCACCACCATCTCCTCAAGCACACCCTCCCAGCAGACCACAGAAGATAAAGGAATCCAGACCGACACAATGCCCATGTCTCCAGACCTGCAGGCTCTGCTCCTCCAGCTGCTGAAGTTCCACGGGGCTACAGCTGCGGACACAGCTCTATCATCCTCCAGTGGTCTTCTTAGCCTCCCAAACCTGCCCACTTCTGCTTCCACCACTGCCACTTTCCCTGACTCCGCACCTCCCCCACCCAGAATGCCCAGCCCTGTTCACCCAGAGAGCCCCGACACCTCCACTGATTCCGGCATGTGCAGCTCGGAGCCTGCACAGAGCCGACGGTTCATGGAGGAGCTGGACTTTGGTGTCGCTGATGAGGAAATTTGTCTGTCACCTGGACTGGATGTGGTTGGCAAACGGTACTGGAGCAACAGCTTCCTGGTGGATCTGGTGGCAGTAGCAGCCCCTGTGTTACCCACGGTGGCCTGGCTGTACTCGCGACACGGTGTGGATGGGAGCTATCCAGTGTACAACATTGCTGCTCTTATCAGGGGCTGTTGCATCATGGGATTGCAGTCTCTTCGTCACGTCACTCACAGGCCGGATGCGTAATAGCTTCCAACCTGCATGCACACACCTAACCTTGAACTAAAAGCACTTAAGCATCTTTTCGAGAGTATTTGTTTTTGTTTGACACCTGATGATATCAATGCAGTTATTTTGGTTCCAACACTGTTACTTTGCACTGTACAGTTGCCATGAGTTGAAGCAAAATGGTGACATGAAAGGGATTATTTATAATGGGGGTTATATATTTATTTATCATTTACATGTATAAGCTGATCATCTGGGTAGATGGTTGTGTTATCATTGTCCTGTGGTGTTCCCAGTTGTCGTTGTGTTTTTAAAAAAGAAAAAAAAAATTCTTTATGTTTAGGATGAGAAAGATTGAATGTTAGTTTCTGACAGGTTCTCAACCGTTTTGAGTTATTGTTCAAAAAGAAACCTTAAACCTTCAGCCAAAGCTTTAATGTGAATTCACTGTTATTGTTTTGTGAAGAAGTATTTTACTTTATTTTTTTTCCCTCCCTCGGAGTAGAGCTTTATTCAGTACAGCCTGTGTATTGTTCATAGAAATGAGTTGACGCTTCAAAGCAACTGACACTTGTTATGTGCCTGAGCTATGTGCAATACTGGTGGTTTACATCAACTGTCCTTGTATCTTTATTATTAAAGCATGATAATTCTGGCCACATGTTTTGGACTCCTGACATTTTTAATCTTTCAGGTGTGTTATGGGGAAGAAATGGCTGAACAGGGATGATTGTTAAAGTTTGACTTATGTAAGAGGCCTGTTCAAAATGCTGGTGAACACTGGGAGAGCCCAAGTTCTTTTTTTTTTTTTTTGTTTTTTAATTTGAGCAAGATGTTCACATAAATTAATAAAAGGGGGAAAATGTCTAGTCTGATCCCAAGCGCAACCAAGCAGTATCCTCATGATGGCTCATCTTACATAAAAGCTTTCCCAGCCTGTATTTTCAGACGTCCTTTGGGTTGTGGGCTGACAATGTGAAGTGCATTAGATCCACTTTACTGGGATCTCTCAGAAGCTGTAAAATGCTGCCTGTACCCTTACACCAGTAAAAACTGGGTCAGTGCCAGAGCAGCTGGACGTCTACCCGCAAGAACTACAGATGCTTTTCTCTACTCGTTACATAACATTTAGCCACATTAAATGAAGAAAGAAAAGCTGATTAATTCTAAATGAACTAACACTTGGCATCTTTACTCTGATTACTCTTTTCTTCCACTCTGCCATACGGCAGTGTATTTTAACTTGCATAACCATGATCTCTGTTTATAAAGCATTAGACTAATGAGTCATCAGATGCCCAACACTAGTCTATGGATTCTAGATTAATATGAGTCGGCAGCAATGGTGTTGTGCACACACACTCTTGTAAAATCAGTATACACTGTTAGATTCTCTAGACTCCCAGGACAATTATTCAGCCTTATAGCTTGTTCTCTTTCTGAAGACTGATGACGTGCATTTTCCCTTTTTGAAACTGGGTCAGTCTCTGAGAGGTTTTGGCAGACAGGCAGTGTCCCCGGACAGATGGGAGTGACATCATTTTGATGGAGGTCAGATGAGCGATGACAACCGTCCATCAATTAAGGTTAAAGGCCGTCTCAGTGTGATGCTACAAACAAGACTGTGTCTATGCTAGCAGCTCTATGAGGTTGTACAGGAGTCTACAGCTAAATGCTAACAACAGCATCCTAGCATGCTAACATGCTGATGCTTAGCAGGTATCATGTATATCACTCACCATAGATAGTTTAGCTTGCTAATATTTGCTAATTAGCATTAAATACTATAGCTGAGGCTAAAAGGAATGTTAAAAGTTGGATTCATATATTTGGTCATTAAAAACTGTCCAGCACATAAGTGTTAAATCTTAACCCAAGGATAGTAGTGGAAGACATGTCGGGATCACCAGAATTATTACAGTTCATTCTGAAGGGACTGCAAATGTGTGTAACAAATTTAATTTAATCACTGAGACATTTCAGTCAAAAACAAAATGATCAACCTCATTTTGCTGGAGAAAAAGTCAAATAATCCCCGTCAGTAGGATTCATCCTCTGGTGACCATGAATGTCGGGATTTATTGCCATGAAATTTTGTACAAATATTTCAGTCTGGACCAAAATGATGACGTCTGACCAACATCGTCATCCCTAGAGCACCACCGCGAGTGGCTAATAAAAAGCAAAAAACCTATATGCTGTACCCAAAGCAAAGATAATCATGCAGTATGTCATCCACCTGTAATGGTACCTCTGCCCCAGTACTGTAGCTTCAGATAGTGCTTCCCAAATTACAGATCAGGCAGCAGACTCATGACCAAAGATATTCACCTGAATCAAATTATTTTATTAAAAACCTGTGTAGGACTAATACAGCAGACCCTCTAGATTGAGCTTGGGGACTTATTACTTCCATGGAAGTGCCTGTTTGTGCTCAACCATGACAAACTCTTATAACATGAACTCATACACATCAATGTGGAAAAAAAGATGAGAAACAAAGGGTTCTCTGTGATTCATTTTTGGAAAAATTAAAAGTGCAAAATGACAAAACAAAACAACATGCAGCTTTTCTCAATGGAAACAGTTGGGAAAAGAGCATTTCCAAAGAAAGCACTAATCCACATTGATAGTTTGCTGAATTCCCTTCAAATAAACACCTGCTTTTAATTAAACTCTTGAACCCGATCATGCACGTATCAGCCATGTTATTAAGTTTCAACTGTATCAGCATCTCTGAGTGGGTCAATAAATCATTTGATAGATAACATTAACTCAATATTTCATTAGAAGTATGAGATCACACTGCTTGCAAAGCTTTTCTTATTGTAACATTTAGTACATCAAACTTGTCATTCAAGTGTCTTTCCAAATTATTTTTCATAAGTCATGGACCAAAGGCATACTCTATCCTGTATGCACATTTGAATTTATAAAGGCCTTTCTCTATCTGCCATTGTTTCCATGACAACAGCTTGCCGATCGGCAGTGGTACCAATTTTTCCAACACCGTTAGCCTTGCATTTCCAGACAAGAAAGGAGGCAAATGTGTTTCCTTAATGGCGAAGAAAACTGGTCAGGGATTATGATGTGATGGTGATCTATGTTTTATAAAGACAGTGTCTGTGCAGTGAGTGTATCAACTATTTAAGAGCAAAGTTCCCTTTGCACGGCAAAAAAAGGAAAGGAAAAAAGTCAATGTGAATCAGTAGCCATGAGATTACCATAGGAACCCACAGCATTTATAGTTGGGCTAGATTCTAGTCTATGGTCATTTGTTCATACTCGTATTGAAAATCCTCAGCCTTCAGTTTAATGCAGATTTCCAGTGTTATAAGGGCTGCACAGCACAGGGAGATAAGATGAAATATCAAGCAACATTCATTAGAAAACAAAAATCTGTTTTCAGACCATGACAGACATAAATATAAAAACACAATAATCAAGCAAACCAAAGGATGTCACTGGTATACAGTGATGCTTAAAATTAGTTACACTCCTTTGTCCTTTGAGGTTATAAATAAGACAAAGAAAAGGAATTGTACTCCCTAAATGAGTCTCAGAAGGTAGCACAGGTACCAGTTTATTTACAAATGTTCCTGGGAAAAACCAAAATAGAACATTTTTCTACACTACCTAACAGATTCCTAACCTTTAACCTATGATGAACTGGGTTGTATGAATACCACTCTCCCTTGAAGACCGAAATTACCTTGCCACATGAACAGCGAGTAGACCAGGTGCTTTATCTGCCCTGAAGAATGATGCGTTTTACACTTCTGCAGCTGGAAAAAACAGACTAAAATGGCTGCTGGTGGAAACAAGGTGGAGGAGGACAGTTTGCTAACAGATAAGAAGTGTACAGTGATAATCCTGGTCGGTTTGATGACTTTAAAGATAGATTAAAGATTGATTCAGTGTCTTTTGCACTCGCTATCCCTTTTGGCTCAAAACTGAGCATTTCTAAAGTGTTACGAGAGCTTGACGGCAATCTTCTGCTCCTTTTTCATCATCCTCTGAGCCTCTTTCTCCATCTTCTTCCTTTGCTGCTCCATGGACCGCTTTTCTCTCTCAGCCATCTTCTGTTGTCTGTTACATGAAGGCAAAACAAACGCATGATTGTCATTACAGAGCACATCAACAGAAGCTAGGTCAGCTGGGAGAGGGAAAAACAAAATCTTGTTGCTTGTGCTGCTGTTGCTGTAAAAAAAAAAAAAAAAAAAAAAAAAAAAAAAAGGGTACACACTGCCACCTGCTGGCCATGACGAGAACCTACACTACTCAAATAGAAAAGTGCCACTGGGAGTGAGCAGACAATGCTCACCCGTTAACATTGTCACTGCTTTTGTCTGTTCAGAGTTATACGTTTATGAGACATTTGCCCATACTAGCTGTTACTGAGGTGGCCAGGAAGCGTATTGTTTTCTTGTTTATTTTATGTTTTCCTACAAAGCCTCCCTATCTGTTACACCAAGAGCAGATCAAGTCCTGGGTGTCACATTTGTGTCTAGCCAACTGGGAATCCACATTAAAAACGAGACATAAACGACATGAAGTGTTCTTGTTCACACAGACTCCAACCTCAGTTCAGCCATTGCTGTTGTCAGAACCAGATGTCTGAACCAGGCGAGGTGGCTAAAAATACCATCTTCTCCAGGATGGATGATATCAGAAATTCACTGAACAAAATTTGTTTTAAAGAGGACGTATTATGGCCATTTTCAGTGTTAATCATTTCATTCTTGGTCTCTACTAAAATAGATTTACATGCTTTAATGTTCTGAAAAAACTTAATTTTTCTTCTTCTGTACATCTTGTACAGTCCTCTATTCACCCTCTGTCTGAAACACTCTGTTCCCTCTGAAAGCTTGCCGGCAACTACCATGGCAACAGTATGTTCCGCACGTCTTGTGTAAACAAACGGTTGTGGCAGCTTCGGTCCTGTTTATAATTTTGAGCAATAGTCCGATCCTGAACCAGAAGAAGACAGATCTGATCCACCTTCACAAGCTGGACTGGAGCAGAAAACAAGCGTACGTACTGTCAGGCAGCCGGAAGGAGGGAGAAATATGAAGAGCACTGCGAATCAAGACGCTGGACAGTCTGCAAAGACTTCGGATGACTTTATTCATAACTTGGAATACTTTTATGAGAAACCCTGTTGAGTTTTTAAGTGTGGACACTTCTGGACTAAAGGAATATTAATAATGGAGGAACAGACAGATGGTCGACAGGTAGGGAGTCTCCACAGCTTCCCCTCCTGCTGGTTTACGCTCCCGGTAAATCTGAATGAATTTAATGTTGGTGGGCATAGTTACTGAATAACAAACTGAGCTATCTGAGCTAACGAGGTACAGCATGTCAACACTGACAAACATTTAAGCATTTATATCTTAGCTTTGCTGTTTCTTACTAACGTGATCAGGTCACGGTAACGTGGTTAACATCACAAATCCACAACAATGCAGACTGACAGGCTGTGAGCCTCAGTGTGAAGTGTGAATTACAGAAATAACCGTTGTGAAAATGAAGTGTCTGACTGTGCGTCGTTTCTGAAGCAGTCCTCCTTGATGTTCGATGTTATAATAACGAGGTACATGGAGAACCGTGGAAAAATAAAGCAGATTTCTGCAGGCAGTTGAGAACATGGTGTCTTTTCGGCATGGCTACAAAACTAAAGAAAAACTCTTCATTATAAGTAGTTATGTGGGGGCGTGCCAAGCTTGCAGGGGGTGTCCAGGTTGCAGGGGCGGGCAGCACCAAGAGAAGTATTGACGTCAATAGGACCAGGAAGTAATGTCTGGACCACCAACGAGGCGTTTCATACAAAGGAGGAAATTGGGTTTTTACCCTGACAGAGTTACTCCCTTTAATGTAAACTGTGATCCTTGTGACTCTGGAGATCATTTACATGCACAAAAATCTATATAACACATTATAAGAAAGGAAAATCTCAGAAAATAATAGCATAAAAGGTCCCATTCAATGTGGAACCAAATTTCCTTATTGCTAAATTCGACTGCAAAGTAGGCTATAATTTCATTAGATCATCCGTTGTTTTTTCCCCTGTAAATTTACAACTTTAAACTTGGAAATTTTGAACTATTCTCAGAATATTACCCCCCTCCCCTGGCTGTTTTTTTTTTGTTTTTAAATGTACAATGGCCCTAATATGCTGTCGTAAAGAATAGACTTGGAGAGTTAAATGCATGGAGGGGTGACATTTGATGAGTTGGAAGCAGATCAGTTCGGTGACATGGACAAGTGACAGATATTTAAAAAAAAAAAAAAACCCCAAAAGAAAACATGTGGATTGCAGATAATGCAAATACTGCATGTTTGCATACTGGTTCATGTGAGGTTTTTGTAAAAGGTAAAAAGGATCTCAATCTATATATAATTTATATTTTTATAATAGCAACATATCAAATGACAATGTGAAAACAATCGTGATTGATCAGGACAGGATTATTACTGCAGCTCCCATCAACTTTACAGAGCTTTATAGGGGGTTTTAGATCACAGTTGTCTGGCTGCAACCAGGGCTGGGCGATAAAATGATAGCAATAAATATCGCAAAATTATTTTCCTCGATAGAAACATTTAAAATGTTCGATAAATGTTCAATGCAATTAATTTCCATGCTTATAGCACGCCCACAAATGAATCACGAATGGCCAATCATGTCACAGGAATAGAGGTCTGCATTGCGCAAGTTAGGATGCACGGTGAGAGGTATAAATGCAGGCCAGCACGTGATATTTACAGACACACGCAGTGGCTGACTGGCTTGAAGTTGGAGCAGAGTAAGCAAATAAGGTGAAATGAGCGACACCACAGAAAAAGCAGAACGCAGCTCGGAGGACAAAGATATAGTCGACAAGAGAGGCCACTCAACTTTGAAACAATATCACCCATTAGAACACACAGGAAGTAAGAAATTAGAGGCCCAAACGAGTATTAGTGGACCCTTGACGAGTGCCAGGCCAATACCCTGTGCAAATCTTCTTTGTCTATTTATTTGTCTATTCTGGTCATGTTTCATGTGTGCTGTATCACACTGCTGAACTTAATTTTCTATTTACTTTGTTGAGTAAAAAGGAGTGAAAAGGATTTTGATTTTAATCATGCATATTTTATCATATTTTGAATGTTTATACCTCAGAGATTTTAAATGTTCTGCTGTTTGGCAAGTGTTTGTAATGTTCTGACTAAATAGAACAGTTTAAAACCACAATTGACTGTCTGGTTTCGTCAACTTTCACTCAGGAGCAAAAATCAGCCTTTAAACCTGAAAGAAATAACGGTGAGGCATTTATCGTTATAAATATCGATGTCGACTGGTATGGAAATTTTTATCGTGATAACCGTTTTGGCCATATCGCTCAGCCCTGGCTGCAACTTTACTGTTTTACTTCACTCTCACCGCTCCCATAGTGTTTTGAGCTGCAGCGGTTTTCAGTGAGAAAGCTCCAAAAGGCCACAGCACAGTGCCTGCTCAGCAGCAAACAGCAGACAGCCACAGTTAGAGACTAGGTGGTGAACATAGTGGAGCACTTAGCAGCTAAATAGACAGATATTTCCCTCAGGAGTTGGTGGACCAAAACATAACTAAAGAAGAGTGAATATTGGACTTACATTCATCAAGCGGACAGAAACACAACTCCAGATGCATCCTAATGTTGTCCCATGACTATTACATGTGTAAGTTCACCATATCAATGGTGATTGATATGGTGACGACATGTCAATGTTTTGTTCACGACATGTCCCCACTGTTTTATAATTGACTGATTGTCATTATGGAATATTGAGTGTAGATTGATGATTGATTTGATTTTAGCGTAAGGCTGTAACATAACAAAATGTGAAAAAATTGAAAGGGTCTGACTACTTTTCAAATCTACTGCGTCTACTTTATATAGGTACAGATGCATTACCTGAGCACCTCCTCTGCTTCCCAGGCAGCATCAGACTCGTCCTCCCAGGCATTTGTGTCCTCCTGCCAGTTGTCCATTTCTCCAAGCTCAGCCTGTAGAAAAGGAAAGTATCCAAGCTATAATTCCTGAATAAGACCAAAAAGCAAACTAAGTATTTTATATTGTGTATTAATTCTTTACTGGACAGTTATTTTGAATGCCCCACCTAGTTCTACCAGAGATATATTGTATCCAAAAGGTTGTACTGTCCACATTGTTGCATTTGTACTAGTTAACATATAGTGGTCTAGTTGAAGTATTTACCCCTTAACTGCATGAAATAGACTAAAATGAACCTTCAACAAATTAGCTAGCAAATGGTTTTTGCTGAAGTTCCATGTAATCATTTAGACTGATAACGAGTGAACACTTACATCTAAGAGTTGCCTCCTGTAGCTCTAAAACTTGTAGTCTAACGAGTTACACAACAGGTTTTACCTTCAATTTTCTATCCAGTAAAATCTCACATATTTCATTTACTACTGAAATCTATTATATATGCATTTGTAAAGTAGCCTACGGAGAGCATATAACCTATAAAGTCTCTATACATTTTTAACAACGTGGGTTGTTTATTTCAATCTTTATTTCCTATTTATTTTCTTCATTCTGTTCTTGATGATTTTTCACATAAAAAATTACAAAACTGCATTTAATTTTACACAACTCTACAAGAGAAACTCTGCTCGGTCCTCAACTTTTCAATGATCAAATAACACGTGAGAAGCAAAAAACCTGCTTGAAGCTTCGGATGCTGTAAAACTGAAACTCACAGAGGGTGGACTGAAGGACATCATATCCTGAGAGGCTGCCAGTCTGCTGGAGAATCCTGCTGAGCCATCAGGCACCAGGTAGTTCAAAGGCTCCCTCTTCTTCAGCACTATCTGCAACGTGGAAACCAGAGAGAGAGGAGTAGAGCTCAGAATTTAACTGAGCTACTGTGTGATGCAGTACAATCCCATAACAGGCATAGATGTAGTAGTTTTGACTTTTAAACTAGGCATAATTCAAGAAAATGTATGTTATTTGTTATTAACTATGTAGGTGTTCTGTGCATTATAGAATTCTTTCATGCATTAGTTTAATGTCCATATTCATTATAAGCATCTCAAGGAATCTATTACCAGGAAATACAAGCAGATAGTGAGTGAAGTCAGATAATATATTCATATTAGACTGGATATTTCCCGTCTGGTCTAACCTGATACATCAGTCAAGGTTTGACAAACAGAAAATGCAAGCCAGGTGCATTACAGTCACAACCATATTACTTTATAATCTATCCTAGCAGAGATCATTTTAATTTACCATTTACTTGTTTATTGATATTATCCAAAAAGGAACGACTGCCTTTTCGCGAAACTCGGTTATTTGCTCATATTATATATTATCTAGAGGTACATGTGTGGGTTGAAATCTATCTCATCTTTGTGTGTCCACTACAGATATTGATCAGAGGTGCGCTTTGACTAGTTTTGCACAAATACAGGAAGCAAGCTGTTGCCCAGTTAGCTTATGCACTGCAGCTCTCCTTGACTATCTCCTAGGAGCAGTGGCTGCACACAGTATCTCACAGCTGATGCTCACATGTTTAACTTCCCAGCTTTGAACATTTTCTTTATTCTAAACAAAATTCATCTGAATCTTGGATATACAGTTGACAGGCTTGCAAGCTCACAAAGTGTACAGAGTTGCAAGGTTTCCTGCATCGTCTGACAAAAAGACTAACTGTGCTAACAACATAAAAATAAATGCACATTGATGAAAAAACCTTTAGATTAACCTTTAGGAAAAAAGTCCAGAGACACTATTGTTTATGCTGTCACCTATTAACTTAACCTATCACAAGACAACATGTGTCAGGTGGCCTACCACCTTGGCTTGGCTACAGAATTTCCTGAGCTGCTACAGTATTAAGCTTAACTCGTCTTTGTGATAGGCTAACACAAACACACCAAGGAGCTACGTCCTTAGTAAAAGCACAGAGATGAAATTTACATTTATCTTATCTAAAAATTCAGTATCCACTGTATCACTAAATTGGGTCTGCTTGTTTATACTGGATGAGCTGCACTGTCTGTTGACATACCTTCTGTGTTTTCCTGATGGTGGGAGCCATGTCTTTAAAGTAGTCAGGCTCTTCATCCACATCGTTGGGTGTAGGGGAAACATTTCCGTTGCCACCTTCAATCTTAATACTTGTAGGAGCCTCTTCGTCCCAAGAGCTCCATTCTTCAATCTCTGGCTGTGCAGACTAGAACAATTTTTAGTCAAATGTATAAGTAGAATTCAAGAGCAGTAGGCGTTTATGTTTATAAGCAAATATATGCAAATTTAGAAATTCTGTCCAGTGATTACATCTGTAGTTTGCCTTCCCAAATACTGAATGCTAAGATCTGAATTTCTCAGGGCTAGTTCTGTTGATTGATGGATTACTGACCTGTTTTGGTACCGATGATGAAAAATCCACTGTTGTTGGGAGGGTTATTTGATCACCACTGAGCTTGCGCCCTCTTCCGCTCCTGTAGAATAATACAATGAAAAGTCAAGAGGAAATAATTCATTATTGTAGAAAGCAGCATCGGACAGAACATTGTTATCCAACATTGAGGTCAGATCTCTTTAGTGTGCAGAGCTGGTTCTGCCAGCCAGGGATGAAAACTTCGCCAATTTAATGTTCTTTAAGCATTTCAAATGGACACGTCATGGCAGGCTAGATTTAGTGTTAAATCTTCTTGCATTTGATCCATCTTTCACAAAAATACCCCTCGTAGATGCTAGTGAACAGGATGCATTTCTCTAAGTGGATGAAGAGAGATTAAATTGTGGATCAGATACAAATTTCACCAGAACATCCCGACAGTTACTCAAAGGTATAATATTAAGTTTTTTGATGTATTTATATTTGCAAATAAGGAAAGTAGAGTTACATTGGCAAGAGTTCCATAAAGGGAATAGCATGTATCAGGGGTAATAGACATTGCATTTGTGAAGCATTCAGCTGCACTCACCTGCATATCAACCTTTTAAAGAAAGAAAGTAAGCTGGCGAGGCATGTGCAGATCTTGAAGAGTCGGAACTGAGTGATGGCCATGATGAAACTGAACTGGAGGGAAAGAACAGATATAATACTAGCATTAGGGTTTACAATGATGCATATACGTGTCATGTTTTGCTCCAGTGTGCCAGGATGTGTAGTAAAGCAAGTCTTCAACAGATCAATATTTATGCAGGGTAGAGTGAAATTAAGAACATCTGGTGAGGAGTCAGTCCTTATAAAATAATCTGTTGGCATATATGAACATTATGTACCAACAACCAGTCTATTCATAATCTGCAGAGACGTGACACTAACATCTCATTAAAATGCTACCCTTCTTGTGTATAAACGGGAGCACTGAACACTGTTAAACACCAATAAACGCAATTACACTAGCAGATTTATACCTCTCTGTGTACTGTAAAACAAAATCACCGAATGATAATGTTAACGATAGGTATAATAGAAGCACTACGGTTATTTTAGCTAAATTAACGCCACTACATTATTTCTCCACGTTGGATTTTTGCACGTCTTTGCTACTATACAAACAGATAGTGTTACTCACCTTGTAAGATGACAATGCACCGTACTCAGAGCAGCTGCTTTCTTCTTGTGTGGCAAAAAAGACAAGTTCATTTATTTGCTAACCGTTGCTTGCTAGCTTAGCCAACAGGAAAACATTTTATTTCTGAACCCTTTAATTGTCTTCGTAGAACGACACATTGGAAGTGACAAATTATAACACTGTCATGTCAAAACCATGCATGTAACGGCTGTACACCCCAATGTGGTTTCATGACAAAACTCCTAAATTTGGGTCGTCGCTCATCTCTGTCCCGTGGCTGCCATCTTTGAGCTGGGAGGAGCAGGAACAGGGAAGTGCAGCGTGGTACTGGTGCATTCAGGAGCTGCAGGAAATTGGAAGAATAACAAACGTTATCGTTATTACCATACATTAATTTCTCACTGTAAATACTTGAATATCAGTAGGAACCATAGATACATGCAGCTAATGTATATACATAGAAATGCAGTTATATACAGTCGATAATCACAACGCATGCAAGGGAAGGTGGGCTCAAAACAAGCATAGTTTGTATATTTCGCTTTATTTATACTATATACTTTATTTTTCCATCCACGCAGAATTTATTTCCATTAAATATGTTTTTGTTCCCTCATAGTTGTGGCCTGATTTCCACTTAGTAATTCCTGTTCCAGAGAAACGGGAAGGCTTACTATTATCACCTTTCTGTGCCTAAATTAATTCTGTATAAATCTGAAATATAAATCCTGTGATGAATGAAACTAAATCCTCGCGTAACCACAGATGTATAAAATACATAATGATTACAATGATAATGATAACAATTCTTTACGATTTCTTAGATTATTAATGTTGTCTTATTGACTAAACGCCGTCATTAGTTTGAAACATGAACGCATCCTGTCGTCACCACAAACTACCCAATCAACACACGACTTGAGCGGAAGTGGCATATTTGAAAACTGGCAGTTGAAGTCGAGCCTTTTTCCTGCCCCATAAGTGAAAAGAGATCAATGACAGCGTGAACAGGGTGAGGCTTTTTTCAATTGAAACACGTTATTTAAATGTTATTACAGATACACTTAGCAATATATGTTTAACTTCACCTGAGATTATTGGAGCCACAGAGGAACGCTAAGGTAGTTGTCGTTAACAACATCGCTACATGTTGGCTAACTAGCTAACTGTGCTAACTCACTTTGTAAACACAAAAGGAGATACTTTTGCAAAGGAAGAACGATGTGAAATTATTTACCTAGCATGTGTTATTGACAGTCTTAATATGAATATTGTTATGTTAATAAAAAAAACATACGAGGTGTCGTCAGGAAAATTAATAATTAACGCTAATGACAAACGATCCCCAAAGCTGCATTTCATTATGGTAACGTAACGGTACAATTAATTTTTCTGCTGTTGCTCTAACTGTTCACCACGTCTCTGTTGATGCGTCAAATGTCACTTATAACATTACCAAATTTGGACAGTGACTTGCTTGACTTGACTTTGAAAAGGTTTGAAGTCATGCGTATGACTAATCCACATGTCATACCATGTAAAGAACCATTAAATTCTCATTATTTTGAATGGTGTTTGGTGTCGAGGTAAACATTATCATGCAAGAGTCTACACATGTTGTCCGGGCTACGTCGTGTATTTATTTACTCTTCACTTTCAGATGGAGGAAGAGGAGCATACAGACAGAAAGCAGCAGCTTGCCATGCTTTATCAGAAGCTCAACAAAATTAAAAAGTATCTCAATGAAGGTAATGGCGTTGCACGTAGTCCTGTCACTGTAAGGTGCATATGCATCAGTATCCATGCTTCATGAAGTCATAACACTTTGCTATTTCTGCAGATGACACGGACAATATTAACCAGGTCATTGGCTCAAACTCACCTGAGTCATGTCTCTCATATTTGATGGACCTGGAGAAGAAAGAGGACCCTAACTTGAATCGTAACCACCTGACTAGACTTATTGACTTTTATACCAGAGTATTCTCCAATATGCCGCTGGGAAGACATTGTCAGAATGAGAGCTATGCCAGAATGTTGGTCAGATTTGCAGAGCTAAAAGCGTAAGTAACCAAAGTTTTTACTTGTGTCTTTCCACTTTTAATTACTGTAGATAAGATTTTATGAAAGCATCAATAACTCGGACAAATCTTGCTTAATCACCAATTTCATTGTACAAATATATATGAATTAGAATGTTTTTATCAGGTCTCTTTGAGTCTCATGAAATGCCCCATTTTTATTAGGATTCAAGATGTCAATGAGGCGGAAGCCAACTTCAACGTGGCAAGATCTCACAGCCAGAACTTTGCATTTGTTCACATTGCACATGCGAAATTTGAGCGTTCTCAAGGTAGCAAGATGTGTTTTTTGTTCTTTTTGTGCATATAAATACATTGGCATGAGACATGTTATCTGGGTTGTTACAGTGTCTGCCATTTCATCTTACCAGGCAATACAAAGAGAGCGGTTTACATATTGCAGAATGCTATCGAGCTGGGTGCCAAACCAAAGGAACTGCTTGAGGCTACCTTGCAAAGTATGCTGACAGGGCAAACACAGCTCCCCTGTTCAGAAGATAAGGAAAATGTACCACGTGGGTATTTGTTCATGCTTGGCTCCATGACATAATATGGTTACATTATCTGTCGTTCAGCAACTCAGAAGTTTAGTTTTTATTGTTACAATGTACTATTATCATACTACAGTGTAACCATTATCTTTTTGCTTTATGCTTTTCCAATCTGATTTTCATATTTTGCTGTCTTTTCTCTCTGTCAGTATTTCCCAACACTAATGTGCACGACTCTGTCAAAAAAGGGTCAGAATTTCAAAAAGTGAGCAGAATATCAGACGGGACGGGTGACCTACAACTCTCCAGTATTTTTGGTTCAGGGTAAGACCAAAACAACAGGCTTCAGTGTTTTCTAAGGTTTCTGTTTGATGTGGGCAATGTGACATTTTATCTTAATCTCTGCACTTCAGGACTGAGCCCCTTGGTGGATCATCAGATGACCAACTGCCAGGCTGGAGAGCTGGATCTCAACGCAAGAGAGCAGTTGGCATGGTGAGAGTTGCATTTCATCCTGCTTGTGTTACTACACAACTTAGTGTAACATGCTTTTTATTTTCATAGGCTGCATGAAATTATTTACCAAATATTTTAAAGTGTGTAAGCCACCTTTTGCTTTACAGGCAGGGAGAGTTCCTGTGGTCCCTTTCTCTATCCCAGAAAAGGATGACGATGATGATGGTGACTACATCTACAAGAAGCCCTCTAAGACAAGTGATGCATCAGTCCCCACCAGTTTGTCCAGGTAATTTGATTACGTCTGGGATGCCATATTGAACAGTTTTGTTAAATTACATTAAATATATGACTGCTTCTACTTAAAACGAGATTACTTAAGATTTCTTATAGTATAGGGCTGCATAGGTTACCCAAATGTTACTGTAATGGTTTGTGTTATTTCATTAATTGAATCAAACAATTCACCACACATTTTTAAAAAATGTGTGAAAAGAAAATTGCAGTGCTGTGATTGTTAGGCTATGGTATTATCTCCTTTGTTGTTATGTTGTAAAGCCCTGCTTTTGTTTTATTGTGTATATACTGCTGAGAAACCACATGGCACTCCTTGAAAAAGTATTAAATCATGACACCAATTTATAAAATAGAATTTCGTGATTTGCGTTATTTCCCTTGTTCACTTTGAAAACCAATTCTTGACTATGTCATTCAGATGTGTAATAATTTTCTTTCAAGTGTCATGTGTTGTATTGATACTTATTTAATTTTGTCTTAGGCAAACATCTGGCTCAAACATGAACCCGTCATTTGGGCTCTCATCCTCAAAGAAAAATGCTGTCGATGGGGATTTAATGAATCTTCAAGTGAGTATAAACATGCAACAGTAGTTTGGATCTATGCAAAGTCAGAATCAACCCTCAGCAGTTTACATTATCAGGACTGTGCTCAGCAAAGATGTTCAGCCTCACCTGGAGAAGGAAGTGTAATATCTGTCTCTCATATTGCTGTGTTCTCAGCCACCAGCTGTCAGTCCAGAGCATTGCCCTTGGGAGGATCAGGCAGCTGTGGACTCCACTACCACACTCCTTCACACATATGACACACGGGACACCCTGAGAATGGAAGGTACTATACAACCTTGAAAATCTGCTACTCAGAATGTCCGGCTGTTTGTTGAGTAGTCAATTAAACATTTATATCTTATGAACATTTAGTGTTTAGATTGTTTTCGCTGTTTTCATGATGCGCTGTTTTTCTCTGGCAGATGTAACTTACAGTTTTGACCAGGTCATTAAAACGAATTCCCCCGAGTCGTGTTGGACATATCTGATGAACCTGGAGAAAAGAGGCAACCCACACACAGACATCAGCCTCCTGAACAAACTCAAGGACTGTTACTCTAAAGTCTTCTCCAAGCTGCCTATCAGACAGTACAGCAAAAACTCCTGCTATGCCAGAATACTGGTCAGATATGCAGAACTCAAGGGGTATGTGGACAACAATACTATATCTGCATTACAGTCTGGAACATTGTGGCATGTGCTGGGGTCAATTCATTGTATGTGTGGTTAATATGGATATAGTATACATATACAATCTCTATAAGCTAAGATAAAAAAACAAAACAAAAGGCCATTGTTTTTGAAATAAAGTGTATCAAATCTTTCTCACATGCTACTTGGCTATAACAACATGTCTTTCTCTCCAGGATTGAAGACCCAGATGAAGCTCAGGACCACTTCATAGTGGCAAGATCCAACTGTAAAGGCTTTGCCTTTGTCCACATAGCACATGCCCAGTTTGAGGTCTCTCAAGGTATGATGGATTACTATTTATCTTCATTTTCCAGAAATCTGATGTATGGAATAGACGGACAACAAACAAAGACAAACAAAATGCACACACTTGGGATGGATGGTAAATAAATGAATACATGTAGAATTACTGTTTGCAGCAGTGATTATAACAACTCTAAAAATGATGGAAAGTAGCTTAAGGCTAGCCACTATCCCAGTACGCTTACAACTGCGCAGTGATTCAAGCTTTGCTTCGTCAGTGAAGTGACTACTTGTCTAGCCAGCCTTTGTGCAAAACATAATTTAATGCCACGTTTCTCCTACTTCCTTCCTTTTAAGGTAATGGGATCAAAGCAAGTTCAATTCTGCACAAAGCCCAGATGTTAAATGCCAGGCCAGCTGAGCTCCTGGAGGTGGCCATACGCAACCTTAAAGCTGGAGAGAAACAGCTAGTGCCCACCAAGGTGGAGGAACACCTCACAGGTAGAGAGACACTGAAGAGTTTTCACTAAAGAGAAGGGCAAAGCACTAGAATTGACATGGTTTACAACTTCAGTTTGTCTAATATCTCCTGTTGTTTTTTTTTTTGTTTTTTTTCCTTTTGAGATTCGCAAACAGTTGTTCCAGTAAGTATTTCTACCTACGGTGGAAACCAGGAACATCAGCTTCCTGCTCGGGTCCCTGTGAACCGCTCAGTAGAGCAGCCTAAACCTGCCAGCAAAGAGCCCTTATCAGAGTGGAAGATGCCAACTCTCGTCAACCGGCATGTTTCTCCAGAGGTCTGATAACATTCCTTATCCACTGCTACTGTCTGTGCAATGTATTTTACCAAACATTTGAAATGGTTCATAAAAAAATACTATTTTTATTTTATAATCTTTATTGTTTTGGTAAGCTGTTTTGGAGTGTCAGCTGCTGTTAGTTTGTTTACTTATCTGCCCTTGCTTGCCTTTTAATGGTAGAGTTTGGCATTAATAACTTTTTTGTCGGCATGATGAGAGTTTACCAAGTGAGGGACTCTCCACACACACATAACATAATAATCTTGTCTAAGTTTGCTCATCCAGTTTATTCTCTTCATACTCGTACAAACATGAATTCTTTTTGTTTATAAATGTATATAAATTTTCAAATCATTTTCAAATGAACCAGGTTCTGTTTTAGTCTCAAAATCCTTCCCTAGTGCTAATTAAATCATTCAATTTTTTTTTTTAGGATAAACGTACGAGCCCACCTGACCCCAGACCTGTTCCACGTCTGCTGGAGTCGCATCCCACTCCATCCTTCCAGCTTCCATCCAGAGTGAACCCACAAACAGTCTGCCAGACACCAAACAGCTACAGAAACCCCTCTGCTAGCAGGTAATATCTTGACTTGGGTGTCTGCTGGTCCAGAATATTATCACCAGCACTTATTTGATTTAAAGGTCACATAAACTCTCATTACTGTATTTCTTGCCTCTTTGTACCATCAAAAACTCTGCCCAGTCACACCTACTCCATCTTTCTCATCTTCAGCTTTATTACTCCTGTTGCAAAGAGAGGTCCTGAGGTGTTTTCTTCTGCAGTAGCAGCACACAGAGCTGGACCTGTTCAACAGTTTCATACACCTCTAAACCAAGCAGCCTGTTTCCAGACTCCACAGGTACAACATATTCATGCCCTACGTTTGCTGTTATTTTTTAGCCTAAAATGTATCACACGTGGAATATTACATTTCACCATAAACCGTTTTTGCCCATCACTAACCACCTGTTGACACTGTTGATTGGGAATTGGGAAGATTTTTTTTGGAGTGATGCTTTTTACTGTGTACCAAGGAGGTCTGAGCACTTTGATGCCCTAGTGCATGGATGATTAAAAATGTTATTGACACAGACAGTAATGTAGCTTGTCTAAAATACTGTATGCTTTCTGGGAAACCCCTTTCTGTTTGCATGTTGCTGAACAAGGATTCATTCTAAACTGTGCTGTATCTTTGTTTGAATCTACTTTTAGGCTTCCTTTACTGCATTGTCAAATGAATCCATTACCATTAAGGGCAAACAGTTCTTCATCCTCAAGATGATTGGACGTGGTGGATCGAGCAAGGTGAGAAATTATTAGTGAATGTCTATGATGTGTGGGGACAAACAAATACTCTAATTATGTTCCAACATTTTATTTTCATTGATGTTTTACCTATAGCAATCTTTTGTTGTCCTTGCTTGATTGACAGGTATTTTCTTGTATTTCCAGGTGTACCAGGTCCTCGATCACAAAAAGCAGCTGTTTGCTGTGAAATATGTCGACCTCGAGGAGGCTGATGCTCAGACAATAGAAAGTTATAAAAATGAGATTGAACATCTGAACCACTTGCAGCAGTACAGTGATCAAATTATAAAGCTCTATGACTAGTGAGTACATGACCTATCCAAATATAATATTAATACATTGTACAGTAATCACCTTGAACCTTGTGGTCAGTTTTAAGATTTAACTAAACAGCTACAATGACCCATCATTTTCATTATTGTCTATAAAATGTCATTAAAATGTAAAAAAAAAAAAAAAACCCACACAATTCACCACAGCCGGCGCTGATTTCTTTTAGATGACTCGTTTTCAACGGTCCCAAACCTAAAGATATTCAGTTTATTATCCTGTATGACAAAGGCATCACATCGTCATATTTGAGAAGCAGTAAATGTTTGGCATTTTTATCCAAATAATACATTTTCTGTTGATCAAATAATTGATTCATTAAATAATCATTGCAGTTCTGTTTAACTGTTTTGTAAAGTGTTGCAGCAGTAAAATGCTACAAATAGAGCAAATGGGGAAAATGAAAGAATGTAGGACAACATTGTAATGTGACATTACAGCAGTTCGTGAAAATAGAGCAGTTGTAGAACAGGAAAAAACACCAGGAAAAAGGAATATGATTATGTGGTATTCATTTGTAGTTGAAAGGCACAGCACTGCCACCAGACTAGTTGATTTGAAGGTGGTGTCAGTTCTTCATGTCTACTTGGAATTTAAATCTCTGCCACAAATGTCCTGATGATTGTAATGTGTGTTTGCAGTGAAATTACCAACAGCTACATCTACATGCTGATGGAGTGTGGAAACATTGACCTGAACACTTGGTTGCGAAACCGCAAGACTGTGAATCCGCTGGAGAGGAAGTTCTACTGGAAGAACATGCTGGAGGCCGTCCATACCATCCACAAACACGGTTGTCTTTCTACTAAAGCTCTGAGTGCTGTTTGGTTTGTTTTCACACCTGTGCTTTTCAGTCTGGTTAACTTGGGAAATTAATTTGTTTTTCTGCATTGGTGTGATTCGTTCAGCCAGGTGTGACACAGTAATCACTCATGGGTTCAGACTAAAACAACCACACCAAGGAACTCTCGAGTGGTTCATTTGTTGGGGGGATGCGAGCCGATCGTGATCCCACCCAAATGCCAGGTGTACTCCACAAGTTTGAGCTAAACGGCTCCTGTGGCCGGGTGTACTTGGCATTCTGGGATGCGGTAAACTGTAGCCGACTCTGCCATTGCTTCGTCTTTAATTGCATAGCAATGTTTCTCTCACAGAAATATGCATTCTAGATATGCTAGTGTATAACACAGGACCTTCTTACTGTATTTACTTTCATGTTGCAGACACATCTGCCCAGTAAGCAGAGTGAAAAGAAACCCTACCAAAGAGGAAAACTCTTTTTAAAAAAGTTTAAAGTTCACAAACTCATAAACTAGAGCAAATAATGCTATAGGTGTGAAAATGCCCTGAATCCTAACTGTGCCAAATATCTACATCTTCAATGCAGGAATAGTCCACAGTGACTTGAAGCCAGCTAACTTTGTCATAGTGAATGCCTCACTGAAGTTGATTGACTTTGGCATCGCAAACAGAATCCAACCAGATGTGACGAGCATCATGAAGGATTCACAAGTAGGTTTTTTTTTTTGTTAATGACATGTCATACATGTCTCTAACATGTAGCATTAACATGCAGCCCAGGTGATTGGACTCTACATGCGTAACACATGGTTGTTTGTCAAACACAGGTAGGAACCCTGAACTATATGCCCCCTGAAGCCATCAAAGACACGTCATCTCAGCCAGGAAAAGCACGCTCAAAGGTATCATGTTTTACTCACTCTTATTGATTCAACAATCTGTTTAATAACCTGTGAATGAATTGGAGAGGTTAGAAATGTCCGATTGTGTTCCACAGATCAGCCCCAAAGGTGACGTGTGGTCGCTTGGATGTATCCTGTATTGTATGACTTACGGGAAGACTCCATTCCAAAGTATCACTAATCAGATTACCAAGCTGCACGCCATCATTGATCCCTCCCACAAGATTGAATTTCCTGACATCTCAGAGAAGGATTTGCTGGATGTGTTGAAGGTGAGAAACCACAACTGCACTGTGTCAGTGTGATGTGAAAACAAAAGATATGAGCAAACATGACATGTCCTATACAATTAAGCACTGGTATCTGAATACATTTAGTGCACTAATGGACATTTGAAATGACAGTGATCAAGCTCATACTGACCATTAAACATTTGTGTTCAACTGATGAATTAATCTGCACACTTGGAACATATTGACCTTTCTGAAAAATAAGCGGTGAATCAGACAGTATGCTTTGCAGTTGCTATAATCGACGTAACTCCCAAAGGTTTCATTTTAACCATATTAACCACATGTTGACTTGTGGTTAATATGGTTAGAAAGTGGAAGTGGATGTTTGTCTATCTTTGTCTTTTTTATCAGTAGGAAAGGATGAACGTGAAAATAAATCTCTACAAATCTGTCTGTGTTATGTACAAAAAAGATGCAAAAAAATGTTATGCATAATCACATTATTCTGGGGAAGAGGTGCCGATCAGTTATATTCATTTTCATCCAATTTATATCGATTTGATATTTTATCATTTGTTCTTATCTATTTGCAGATGTTTCACATGACAAATCCATAGATTTAGAAGTATTGCAGAAGTGATGTAAAATTCAATAAGCTGTTTATTGTCTGATTGTTCTAGAGGTGCTTGGTACGAAACCCCAGAGAGCGAATCTCTATTGCAGAGCTGCTGGAGCATCCATATCTGCAGATGAAGCCACACGCAGCACCTGAACCAGGTACACACACACACACACACTCACACACTCTATCTCTCTCTCTCTCTCTCTCTCTCTCATTCTGTCTCTCATACTCACTCAAGCCAGTTTTGCTGTTCACCACATGACACTGACCTGTCCCCATTTCACCTGTTTCAGAGGCACCATGTAACAGTGATCTCCAGAGGATCCTAAGAGACCTGGCTGCCCTCCAGTCTCCAAACAGCATCATACGAGCTGCAAATGTAAGCAAGCTACAGATTCTTGCTCGTTCAGTAGAACTTGTAACCTTTTCTCTATCTGTGAGTTTCTTAATAATAACCGTGTTCTCTGCTTTTTACAGAATCTGGCCAAAATGTGCAGCAGCGGCAGGAAGTTGGATGTTGCGGAGTGTGCAAAGTCATCAAACTAATTATTCTGGAAAATGTGATGCTGATCTTTTTTTTTTGGTTGACCCTTAACCACTGTACGTAACCAGTACAGAAACTATATTTTTTCCTGTAGAAAGTAACTAACCTATATTTGTATGTTTATGTCCTTGAAACGAAATATATAGCTTCATTTTTTCATTTTTACTTATGTTTCCTGATACTCGATGTAAGCATACAGTATAGTCAAATAAACATACTGTACCCTTTAGAGTTGGTTTATTTGTCTCAGCTGATATAAGGGTTGGGTAACTGACAAGGTGTGTCATCACACTTATTTGAGAAAAACATGATGATGGGGATATTTTTTCTGCAAGAAGTATTTATTCATAAGTACATAATTCTGTTTTCATTTTTAAATTTCATTTAAAAAAAAAAAAAAAAAATTTTGCAATTAATCATTTTGGGTACCAAATCTTCGAAAAAAAAAAAGTGATTTTGTCTCCAGTTTTTGCTTAACAAAAAGACAAATTAATAAACGTAATCAATAAATACAATTATTTAATAATCACATTTTCCTATTAATTTTCTGTCAACCAATTAATATGATTAATTGAGTTAATCATTTCAGCTCCAGAGCACTGGGAAATGCATACAATGCAACACATTATTCAGATAAATAAAGACTTCTATGGTTTGAGGGTGAGCTTTTTCGATGTTCATACTGAAACTGGCCACATTTCTGCAATCTGTGTACAGTGTACACTTGCAGAAATGTGGCCAAATCAAAGCCCAGACCTCATTATCATCAGTTGTGTCAGGACTTGAAACCGCTTCACTCAGTCATGCAACTTGTTTGAGCCGTTTTGTTAAGTTATTATTGGGTAAACTTCAATTGACCTCGTGTTGTTTGTGAATGAAGTGAACTTGGCCTTTAGCATCTTTGTTCACATCAATGACTATCTTTTCATACAGTCTACGGTGCACCTACTGTACCCAAAAACTCTATCACGTACACCGCCCTCCCTTTTGACCAATCACAACCTTCATCAGGTTGCGGAGGCTGGTGCAGGGCGGAAGAAACAGGAGGTCTCACTCTGCCACTAATCCCAGATACTGATCGCTTCTTAAACTAGCTTTTGTTCCACTCTTTCGACGACTTTCTACAAGATAAAAACTATTTTCTCAGCATGTATCTATAAACTGGGTTGCCCCCTAATATAAAAGCTCTTAAAGTTTTAACTCAAATATATATTGCTGAATATATTATTCAAATCCCCGCGTTGAATGCAAATATAATCTTTATTTTATCTTGACCGGTGCTGAAATATCACTACCCAACACTTTAGTGAAGAGTACTGACAGAAAACCCCAGTATTATGTGTCAAGTTTAAGAGAGACTAATGAAAGAGGCCAAATACATTTGAAGATAACCCGGAAGTTGCTCGTGATTTCGTCTTGATACCGGAATATACTACTTTTTCTCCGCCGAGTGACGATTCATCATTGTACTAGACGATCTGCACACTTTAATTCATCTTGCCCTTCCTGGTCAGGCATAACAACAGTGATGGCGGCGGCTGCACGGTTCTTTCTCCGAGGTGCAAACTCGAAACTTTCCTTTACCGGTGTTGGTACCGGGGCTCACAGCTCTTTCGGAGCCGCTCTGCTGAAAGTGTCCCCGGGCTGCAGCTCCCGCACAGAAACACAACGAAGACATGCCGCGCACTTTACCTTCCAGCCTGACCCCGTCCCGACACAGTATGGTGAGTGGCTGGCTAGCCGGCTAGCGTTAGCTACTTTCACTGGACCGAATTGTTCAGTATTTGAAGTTTCAGTAGTTTAACAGTAAAGTTAGTTATCGGCATTATGAACACTTTGTTAGGTTAGGTGATATGAAAAAGTTGTATATGCCCTGTGTATTCAGTTGGCAAACTTGAACGGACAGAAGCCCAACTATCTTACCAAGCAGAACAAATCTTATTTGGTAAGGTGTCGGCACACAAGTGACCCATTAACACTTTCAGTTTTAATGACAGAATTTTAAGTGGGTTAAGACTTCACAGTCACACTGCTGGCTGCCGACGTGAAGACTGTATCTGGTTGGTGCAGCATGACAGCACTGGGACTTTTCTCATAGCCTTATCACACAGGGGAATAGTATCCATATGATGTCACATAGTGTGCGGCAGTTTATCCTATGGTACATTTTACCAGGATGTTGGCACTCACTCAGCT
This sequence comes from Seriola dumerili, assembly GCF_002260705.1. Taxonomy (NCBI): domain Eukaryota; kingdom Metazoa; phylum Chordata; class Actinopteri; order Carangiformes; family Carangidae; genus Seriola; species Seriola dumerili. The sequence continues at coordinate 3,871,978 of NW_019174446.1, read as the reverse complement.
GCTGAAATTTGTATTGATCCGGAAAGACAACTCAGGAGAGAGACATTACAAGTATCATTTGCTGTAACAATGAACTGTTTGTCCCGTTGATTGCAATCTCTGAATCATTGCCAAGATTCCATCATGTAGTTTCTTTCTCGCAATAACTGGTATGGTCACTTATGGTTATGTTCGGCTATTAAGCCTAAAGTATGCCACATCTAAATGAAGTGTTGCTCATGTCAAGTTCTTGGAAATGTTTTTTAAATATGTATTTTTTAGGTCCCACACAGAAGATGAACTTGTTCCAGTCAGTTACAAGTGCCTTGGACAACACTCTTGCCAGTGATCCGACAGCAGGTATGATACTGAAATAAGTAATTGAGTTTTATAGCTGTTATTAGAAGAAAATCTGCAAAACGTCAACACTGTCACTTCACCAAAAGACATTTTTGTAAGTATGCAGTGGCCTACAGTTTGGGCTCTATGTCTAAGTCCATATTGATAAAGGAAAATCTTATGTTAGTCACACTTACTCTTACATGTTAGGGTGTTACTCGAAGTCAATGTATTTTTAGGAACTACATAACATGGTCGCAGTAGCATAAAATTATATAATCTCCGGCGGAGATTAGTTTAAAAAGGCATCTCTCCTTGACTCTACCTCCCTCATTCAAAATGGCCACCACTTTCTCCAACTGGTTAGGGGAGTTTGTTTGCTGAATCTGCTAGTGTGTTTTGTCCTAGTTGATGATAGTGTTGTTTGTGGTAGCATAGGCAAGATAAAGGAAAAAAATAGTTGTAGTGTGAGGAGCAGTGATGGCTGGCATTAGGGGAGTGACTCTGGGACGCCAGTGATCACTGTCTAGCCTCCTGGAGGTGTCGTGGGACCAACTAGACAAAACACTGGTGAAAGGAGGTTCCCACCTGATGACCCCAAAGACATGTTAGTTATCACTGCTCATTAGTCTGTATAGCTGAATTAATAGTTATCATAGGACTTGTGAATCCAAGTTGTGTTCTCATTGTAAGTCCTTAGTTCTGGAAGTAAAAATCCTATTCATTTTTTCAGTCAGTGTTATTCTATTCGTTATTGATTATTCTGATGCTATTTTTTCATTTAGTCAATAAAATATCACAAAATATTGAAAAAATGTCCTTCACTTTTTCCCCACAAGTTGTAGGTGGCATCATCAAATGTCTTATTTTGTCTGACTGTCGGTGCAAAACTCAGATATTCAGTTAAGCAATATCAAAATAGTTACAGATTTAGTTTTCTGGTGATCGACTAATCAATTAATCAGTTAATAGTTGCAGCTCGAATGTTATGTGGCTAATAGCTTTTCTGCGACTTGGATCAACATTAAACTCTCCCAGTTAAATCCTCAGTACAAAAGATGAACAATAGCTTCAGAACTAACTGATGGTGAAAGCTAAAGATTATGATACTGAGAATTGTGATTATGTAGTCCATTTGAAGGAATCCTAACCTAAAAAATAAAACAGCAATCAGTTCTTTAACAATGAAGACAACATCTCCCATGATGCCTCACTGATTCATGACGTACTGTTTTGATTGAGAGACCCCTAGTGGCAGAAAAATGTGTTGAACTTTACTCATGGTATTCAATTTGTTACCATATTTACTTAAAATAATAATAAAAAAAGAATATAGCCTCAAAAGTCTTTGATAGTAGACAACTTTAGCTCATGTTGAGCAGCAGCAGCAGCAGCAGCCACCCCCCCTACCCCTACTCCTATTGCTATGAAACAGCAGCCCTTTTACCAAGACTGGTGGGGCTACTGATGTGCCATGATGTTTGTTAGGAGTTTCTTTTTGAATCCTTCTGTGTATTATGACTGAACAATGATTCAAAATATTATCAAAATCACAATATGAAAATCATGACTTGTGTAGCATTCGAAATAATTATTTTTCTTTGCATAAAGTTCAGCCCTGATGTGTATTTTTTCCTGTTCTTTGATTGTGTGTTGAGGAACATGCACTTCCATCACTAACGGTGTTTTGTGTTTATCCACAGTCATCTTTGGGGAAGATGTTGCCTTTGGTGGAGTATTCCGATGCACAGTGGGTTTGAGAGACAAATATGGTGAGATGTTTTATTCCGCTTTACACCCCAACTCCCCAACTGAAAAGTCACCATTGCTGAGTTGATGAAACTATCAGCAACCTGATCTCCAGTCTACTTTACATGATTTTTCCACTAGATGGCAGCATAGGACTGTGAGGAATCTCCCCACCTTCTCCCTCACAAGGTCATATTACTGTTCATTGTTCACCCACAGGACCACAAGGATCTGTTTACACTTATTTGTCCATCGTAGCAGGGTAGTCTTACTAAGTTGCTACAGTAGGCTGATACAGTGTTACAGTGGTCGTTCAAATTTTGCTTAAATGTGAAGCGTTATATTCAAACTCCTGCAGGTTGAACATCTTTCTAAAGAACTCTACCCATATCAGCATGTGGGCCAGTGCATACCTTTTCATTATATTGTAATATGTTCTTGTATTATGTTCATTCTTTTGAATATTTGTGCTTTATAAAGGCTAAGCGCTCAAATATCAGGCAGAAACTGTTGCTGCCCTGCTCTCTTTTTCACAGATGACATTTAACTTGTCATAGTAGGGAAAGCACATGTGTTACTAATAACATTAACAATGGCTTTGTTCAATTCAAGTATCCCAGTAAGCCATGACAGTGAGCCGGCATGAACCAAACCAGGAACCTGAATCTGAGGCCACTAAATGGAATTTATTATTTACACCTGTTTTCTCACTGAGAAACGTCAAAATGTCAAAATGTCTGCCATGAAAAAAAGCATATTGGGATGTTTCCGCTACTGCAACTCACTTTTAAGTATGAATCCATGAAGAGAAACGCATCTGCAGTTTACGTAACTATTAAATTATTATCTCCTCTGTATTATTCAGTGATGATTTACCCTTTAAAACAAGCTGACAGCTTCAATTTGGTTCTACAGTTGACAATCTTAAAGATAAATCTCTTCAGAAATAACTAATGACATGGCAATGGCATCAAGCAATTTTCTATATAAAATAGGCTGTGGGTATTGTCCAAGATTAATGCGGAGTAGAAGAACAGTCAGTAGTTATAACTAGTTGCTCCTAGATGTATTGAAATATATGCAACCTTTTGATCTAATGTCATTTTTTAGCAAATTTCTTCCATGAAATTCAGGTCCTCCAAAACAGGTTGACTAAACATAATACAGAAACCGTGTAATGACAGTGCTTAATTGTTTTTCTTGTTTTTCATGATGTAAAAGTCGTATAAACTAATTGGACGTCAATGGATTTCCTTGTTTCATGTTCATTTTCAGTTTATTTTCTATGTTTTTTTTTTTTTTTAATGATGAGGAGCCTCAAATCAGTCCTACAGTAGCTGGCCTTGCCTTTTTGTTTTCATTGACGTCAGAAGTGTTGACCTTTGGAGAGGGATCATTATTTTCCATCTCATCTTTGTGTACGGTGACGGGCGCAAAGCTGTTTTTATCCCTCTCACTGCTGAAAGGGATGGTGCACACCTCTGCCACTCACAGCCATTATACAGAACAGAGGTTAATGCAGGGTGGACACTATATGAGTGGCTTTTTACAAGGCGGATGCATTCGCCTCGACGATCCAGCTCCGCCACCACTGGTTACTGGCTACTTCTGAGTGCTGTTTCTCTGAAAACAACAGCACACATTGACTCTGCGCTCTGACCAGCTCTCCCTCTCAGTAATGTGTTATGCCTTTTTCACTGAGAGCAGCGTCAGTGTCAGACAGCACCAACTATAAAAGTTACCCAAACATGTTGTCTATTTAAAGTCGCATTTTAGACTCATGTGAACAACTGAGGCACAGATAACTCAAGGATGCATCTATTGGTTGTATTATTTCTCATTAGTTGACTTACTACTCATTGCTTTGATGAAAAACAGAAGCACGCACACACAAACACACACACACGCACACACATATGTCATTTACTGTCACTTTCACATGAGGCTGCATATTTGAGGTTGGTTCAGTAAGGCACTAAATTTTGATCACTTAATTGTTCATTCCTCCAAGGGTTTGTGGGGCTGTGGTTGCTAATTGAACTTTGTGAGTGCAGAGCAGGGCACATAAGGGCAGAGTTTCACTACTGAGAAGCGAGCTTCCCAGCAAAAGACCGAATTAGCAAATACACAAAGATGAGAGCAAAAATAACACACACAATCCAAATTTAGACACCCACTCTTGTGGCTCTTTGCCATATTATAGGGTGGAGAATGGAAAATAGTTTTTTTTTCCTTCCGTTTTTCCTTCATGGGGGTTGCGTGCACATCACAGGGTTGGTTAGCTACAGCTGAGGAGGAGTCATCAGCTTGTCACTTCATTTACTTTAGGACTGTATGGCATTTTAAGTGAAAGTATACTTTGCCATCTCATCTCTAAAATGTGCAGCATGGACCTTGCTCTGTTATCAGAAAAACACTGCTACTCCTCAGACTACAACTGATCGCCAATGATCCCAAATAAATAATTAGATTCAGTGGGCCACACCTTAAACTTTAAACCTCTATGTGGGCTTTTCTGTCTTAAGCCCTCTCACCCAGTAGCCACTGGTTTCCTTCCTCTCCTAATACACCAGCTTCTTAATCTTCTTGTACCTCCTCTTTTCTTCTGTCCCCCCAGGTAAGGATAGAGTCTTTAACACTCCCCTTTGTGAGCAGGGGATTGTGGGATTTGGTATTGGTGCAGCTGTTGCCGGCGCCACAGCCATCGCTGAGATCCAGTTCGCTGACTACATCTTTCCTGCTTTTGACCAGGTAAGGCACATGCTCCCTCACTCAGTGGACCTTTTTTCACACCAGACATCTCGGCTTGTCATAGCAGGAAAAGCACAGGTGTAATTTTTAACTTTAAAAACAACTGCATTCCATTTAGGTGAGCTCGCTCTCTTTTGTCAATGAAATTTTCTTTCCACCTGTGCTTTTCCTGCTGTGACAAGTCAAAATGTCTGCTGTAAAAAAGGCGTATGACACACTGTCAAAGACTACTACAGTGTTGATGTGGTCCCCACCAGGAACCTCCCTCTCAGGAGCATCTAATAACTCCACATCATGCCTCACAATCGTCAAATTTCTTTGTTATCAAAAAGATGCTCAAATCAAGCCCCTGACTAACCTGCTGACTCCATGGCAACGTTGTATTTCGTGTTTTCTTTACTCAAAGATTGACGAGAATTGTATTGGCAAACATTAAAATATTAGAAGGACGGGAAAAAAAACAAGGTTGGAAAAACATTCATGTTTTTTTTACATATTAATACATTATGTGTCAGTACTAATTTAAATACTATCCCATCAACATGGTATTTAGATATAATAATGGCATATCTAAGTGACCAAAAACTATTCCAAAAACAGTGTATGCTAACAAAAACATGGTGCGACTGTGCCAAAAAACTGAACACAAACACCCTTCAAAATGATTTTAAAAAAGTGTCAACAGAACAATGTTGCGGCAGATGTTTCTAATCTAAAGTTTTATTATGTGTAAACTTAGCAGATACAGTTTGAAAACATTACTCTCCTCCCTGATACTAAACTGTTATGCCTCGCACTGATGCAGAGCATAGATGTTTTACCTGTTATAGTTGCCTGGTTTACCAGCACACACTGTTTGACTGCTGCAGGGCAAGAGTGCATAGCACCATCGTCGGACACAGACAGACTATGCATGATCACTGTACCTGAATTTTGTAATCCAAGTTAGCGGAATGACAAATCAGTCCAGGATGTGATTCTGTGATATATTTTTGGTTTGCATCAATGTGATTGTCAGAGTATGAATGTGGTAACACCCTGTGCATATGCAGTTTTATTTGTGTAGAAGGAATGAGGCCTCCTAGCAAAAGATACAAAATTCAGTGTCTTCAGAAACACCTAGCAAAGACTGAAACAATGGGGGGAAAAAAGATTCTGTGCCATTAGCTCGTCTGGCAGCCACCACTGTAAGTGGATTTTGTTTTTTCTGACTTCTGTCATCTCTCTGGTTTTTCTAGTGCATTTCTTGTTGTATACAGGTGTTTAATAAATGGACTAGACAGAACTCAAGTTGCATACAGTCTCATATTCTACAGTGTATATCAGAAAGATCAGTTGAGAAAAGGAAGCGCTTCAAAATGCCCCCCCTGCTTTGAGCATTTCCTGAGGAAGATTAATGTGGCATTAACAGGCTGAGCAGGACGTTGGGCAGCACTGTTGTTTTACTATGCATACTTGTTGACACTAGCATCATTCTGTGTATTCTCGCCCTTCACAAGATGAATGCGAGTCCCTGCTATGTCAAGGCAACATAAAACAGAATATGTGATAATGGAGCTGGTTTCTAACAGACTCCTGCTGCGATGCAGCGACACAGTAGATTTAATCTGGTGTCGGGCCTTGAGTGGGCTCCCTCTCTCTCCTTCTGTGCTCTCGCTTAAAATAATGCAGTCCAAACTGACCTCAGAGAGACATAAAAGCTGAATTAACAGCCCACCTGAGTTTCAGGGAGGAAAACCTTTCTGGAGGAAGCCCAGTATCAGAAACTGAAGAGACTAGGTAAAAGAAACCAGACACTTGAGGTGAACGTGATCGTTAAAAATAAAGTAGGTTTTTGAAAGCTTTAAGAGAAATAACAGAGAGACTGGCCCGACACATGAAGCCTAAATCCAGAGGCTGCTCGTGTGGTCCTTCTTTCATTAAAACAGATCAGGATTCTCCTTTTTGACATGTGGTATAAACCAGTACACCCTCATAAAACCTCATTGTGTTATGTTACAATTTTTAATTGTCTTTTTACATACTGGAGCTTACTGTGTTTGTTGCTGCAATAACTCAGGTGTTCCACAAGTGCAGTTTTATCTTCTTTTAATTTCTGTGGTTGTTTTAACCTGAATCATATTGCTCTTTTTCCAGATAGTCAATGAAGCAGCCAAGTACCGCTACCGTTCTGGCAACTTGTTTGACTGCGGCAACCTCACCATTCGGGCTCCGTGGGGGTGTGTCGGTCATGGATCACTTTACCACTCTCAAAGCCCAGAGGCCTTCTTCGCCCACTGCCCTGGCATCAAGGTCAGCCACGCATTCATTACAGATTCTGACTTGTATTTCCTCTCCCTGTCTTTCTATAGTTTTTGTTTTTTTTCGGTTTGTGCAAAGTTGTAATTTCACATCTTGTGCTGATACATGTTCAAAAGTACTCTGGCAGAACATTACAGTTTATGAAAAAGGCCGGCTGCATCAATGCTGTCCAAGTTTATAGTCATTAGTTATAGTCATGCTAATTCAAGCATAAGCAAATACTGAAAGAAAGTACAGAATAAGTACAATAGATAAATAGACAAATGATTTTTGTCAGTGTTGCAACAAGTAAAAACAAGTGAAGAATGTCTCCAAGCTGAAACAAAAAAAATCCTGGTTTCTCATGTCCTCCAGCATCATTTGCATATTATTGGCACAAAGAAAGAAGTTGGTGAGCAGTTCTGAAAAAGTAGAAAAAGGACTATTTTAATTGAATTTTTTCCCCTGCAACATTATCCACAAACAATGCTGATTTTTAAAAAAAAAAAAAAAAAACTTTTTTTTTTACATATATGTTGTGTCAAGAATTGACTCAACAGCAGTAATTCCACTTAAAGCATCTAAGATATGACATATACAGTGAGGGGAAATGTAAATCTCAACAGTCAGTGCCCATGGATGAGATAAGATAAAGGGGGTTGGTTAGATGAAAACCAAGTATCAAACTATTGTCTAATCATAAAGGAGTAAAATTATTCCCAAGATAGTATGTCCTCCACCACTTTCATCTCTGTTGGCTAGAAGTATTTTGGCTTTTCTCTACCCCTCAGAACATCCTGTGAGTACACAATCTTCAAATAGAAAGGGTTCTTCAGCTTTTGCTGAGATTTGAACTAGAACTATGCTTTTATGAGACAAGCAGTGACACAGTTTCACTACAACCTCCTGTTAGTTTCTCAACCATCCCTTCCAAGCTCCCCATCCTGCCATGTAGAAATGTGCCCAGTTCTGTTGTACTCCTCAGTCCATCCAAACCTCGCTGTCTAATTTTTAAATTGTTTTCAAGTGAAAACGATTTGTGTCCATATTAGTAGAAACTTTGGTTTGCTGTGAAACACTGGAATTACATACAAAATCTCACCAAATCACTTCTTCTACCCTCTTTTCAGTTGGCAAACAACAAAACTACATCACAGTCCACATTTGGGACATCTGGGACAGACTGAGTAAATGATTATTTCATGATTGCAATGGCTTCAGACAAAACCAACATAAATGCAGGTTAATGACAACAGTTAGGGTACGTTCACATTAAACCTGTTAAACTTGTAAGTGCATCTTTTTCTCTGTTTCTCTCTCTGTCCAGATGAAAACATTGTGTTTGAGTGTGTAAATATTAAAACGTCAGTTTGGTATTTGAGTGTGTTGAACGGAGCTCTGACAAAAACTATGACGCAAGCCAGTCGCCTCTAGGGATGTCATTTTTCTTCAAAAACTCAAGTTCAGATGAGTTTGGACGAGCACATAATTCATTGGAACTACTTCTAATGCAACCAACAGAGTACGGCAGACCCCAGCCTTCAGTATAACCTTTATATTTTCTTGTGTTCCTGTATGAACCATGCCATATTATCAGTGATGGCCTTTTTACAAGCTTCCTGTATGGTCCTGAGGATGAGTGTAGAGGAAAAATAGTAGCGCCTACACACTAAGTTGTCTATTTGCCATTGCTCCATGCGTTTTGACTTTGGTGGTAAGCTTGCAGGTGAGTCCTACGTAGTTGTTGTCAACAGCTTTTTACAAAGCTGGCAAACAGATTTATCCTTGTTGGTAATTTTGAAATCAGATGTGAATAACCCAAAACACTTTGGCACACTGCTTCTCAGATGCTTTGGTACGGTGATTATCCGAATATATGCTTGCTGCTGTCTTCCTCCATTTTTATTTATTGGTTTAGTTGATGGGGAATGTTAACAGTACTCTGCTGGATCACAAGGCAAACTATTCTAAATGGTCCGATGCGCTCATGGCGCAACTACAAGAAAATGTTGTTTGAATATTTAATTTTTTCCTACCTTCGAAAGTTCAATTTGGAATAAAAAGTGGCAGCCGCAGTCACCTCTAACTTAGTCTGTCATAACTTATTTTAAATGTCAGGATAACCGATTACGGTGTTTGGATGCACTCTCAACACAGCGTTTGAAGGTGTTACACGCATTCACTGTGAATGATATCTCCAAATAACATCTTGGCACCACCCAACACTATTTAATACTCTGTCATAGTCAAATGGGCTGAAAACAATAACACATTTGGTCTTTCCAACCAGAAATGATGTACATGTTTATTTGCATATAGAGCAGGGAAGTGAACGCATGACCTGAGAGGCATGTTGATGTCAGGTCTGACCAGGGCCGATGTGCGAACACTTCCTGAGGAGGAAAGTGATTCTCTCGCACACAGACATCTTCACTGCTCACAGATGTATGACCTGTATGTGCCAAACAGTGATGGTGTGGCTGAGAGGGAATTAACAGCACGTGCTAAAAGTAAACGAGACTGAGTTAAAATGTCAGATATAAAATCTATCCATGCTTGTTTTTTTGGTTAAACCGAGCATGCCTCTAATCATCATCTTGAAAGTTTCTCATACTCCACAGACTGGGAATGACTGCTTGGTTTACAGCCATAGTTCATCCACTGTGAGTAACCACTGCTGAGCGCAATAAACATGTTGTCTCTCAGCAAAGGTCAGCTTGATAAATGTTAATCTTTGTGCATACTATCAGCACTTTTAGCTCCATCTGAGGTCCAGTGTTGTCATGATACCCAAATTCTGAACTAAATACCATTCAGAGGTTTAATATCTAATCATGTGACATGTTTACAATGTCAGGGGGAGGGAAGAGAGAAATATTGCAGCACAGCTTCTTGTGGATTTTGTGTCAATCTTTGCTGAATTTTGGCTTCAGCTGTCTCTGATTTGACAGTACATCATCTTCTGTTTAATATTAATAATGAACATTCATAAAGGTTATCACAGGACTGGATATTTTCTGCAGTGTGGACATAGTAGCCTCATGAAGTGTGTCTTGTGCTCCTCAGGTTGTAATACCCCGTGGTCCAGTGCAGGCCAAGGGTCTGCTCCTCTCCTGCATCGCTGACAAGAATCCGTGCATATTCTTTGAGCCCAAGATCCTGTACAGAGCAGCAGGTAAGCTGGATGGTGTGTGAGTAGAAGTCAGAAGTCAACATATTACTGGAGCCTTTTTATCTTTGTTCATTTGTCCCCCCTGATGTTCAGCTTTCTCCAGCATCGTGCCTCACTGGCCCACTATCTGCGCGCCTGGTTTCCTTATTGAAAGCAAATGTTCTGCCTTTTAGTGGCGTGAGACAAGATAAACAATATGCTGGACTGCAAACAATGTGAGTGAGATCAGCAGCATCACAAGTGTGAAGCAGACCGTCTAAATGGGCTGTGAAGTGTTGACAGTGCCGTGCTGAACCCCCCCCTCACCCTCCTCTGTGTGGAGGGAGTACCAGTATTCAGGCTAGCATGGTTAAACTTTAGGCCAGCATGGCTTTGACAGGCTGCCATGCAAAAAGGTCTAAAAAAAAATATATAAAAAAAATAAAAAGTCGTAATAAACTATTAACAGCTGTTGGCAGCTTTAACAAAACAGTGTTCCCTTGGCTTCACAATGATAATTTGATATCCCTGATGAATACAGCGTTGGAGGTTTGAAGATGATGTTATAGTAATGAAAGACAGAACCGGAACAGATTGGTACTACCAGCCTCAAAGATTTTCACAACTTTTGTTAGTTTCCCGCTTTGATAAGAGCCAGATGAGGTGGTGAGATGTTGCAGCTGACTGCTGAGATTGTTTCAGTCATGGCAATAGATTAGTGATCATTGTCCAAAATATTTTGCAGTGTTACAGTGCAGTCTGATATTAAAACCACTCATCAGCTCATAGGGAGTGACTCCATTCATCAAATCTCCCACGTTGTTCCTTGAGTTATTTTTTTATTTTTATTTTTTTAAAAGGGCAGCAAAATGTATAAGTTTTAAGGCCTGGAGCAAAATTCATCTGCAAATCTTCATGAGATAATTGTTTATAGATGCTTGATAACTACTTGCAAAAGAAAAATAAGCAAGCAAAAAAAAAAATAAAACTATTGTAGCTGGTGAGCTAACTGCTAAAACACTAGCAGGCTGGGACATGTGAGCTTCTTCTTTCCATTGTTTCAGCACTGTGTTGTTTACTCACCCCCTGGCATTTTGTCTCAGGAAAAAAACTCTTCAAGCTAACATGATTGATAGCTGTCAAGTGTGTTAGCTTGTTTGCTAATGGGACAATAAGTTCACATAGTTTATTCAAAAGATGTTGGCTGAAAACTGAATGGAGCAACAAATGCAATAACCTATGATAACTTCCTTCCTCCATGTTAGACTTCATGGACTTTCCAGCCCTCCATTCCCTCAAAGGTCAGCACTGTCAAAAGGGCTTGCTATTGGTCAAAGGCACTCATGCGCTTCACCAACTGATGTGCAAAGTTTGTGAGCAAATCCACCAATCATAGCGATTCCATTGGAATGAATTGATTTCCCTGCAACGTTTTGATGTTATAAACCCTAGAGTGACCACGCCTTTAGACCTATAGACTGCTAATGATGACTGATGTGATATTGGATAGTAGTGCAGTAGTTTGAGCCTGTGAGGACGACAGGAGAGATGAAGGAGGGAGAGATGTGAGGCGTGAGCAGCTATTTCCATGAGAATTCATACCCCTTCTCAAAGTCATAATTCAGTGAAGTCTGAACTCACAGACATGATTTACACATTTTTAGATTCAGTGTGACTGACACTTTTAGAGGATATCATTAGCTGATGTCCTCAGTGGATAAACGTCCATAAATCTGCTTAGAAATCATAGACAATAGTCTTTCTTCTTTCCTCTTCAATATCACCGTCATTTAGTGATAGTGATAGTGACTAGAACATAGGTGCTCAAACTGTAGTCCTCAGCGTACTGACTACTATATGACTGCAACTATATACTTCAAATTATGGGAGAGCACTATTATGCCCTAAACAGAAGTAAGACAACAGTTAAAGTGTGGACATAGACTATATAACAAAACATAAAGGCAGGTACTTCCTTGTATTATTGTTGATGTCTTTTAATACCTCACAGCTTTGGCCTAATAATCTGTCAAAGCTACGTTGGCCTTGGTGGCTGTGAAAGAATTCATTGACATTTGATTGGTCCCGTTATGATCGTGTGTGTGTTGCAATAAATAGCACTATCAGAGCAAATCACTGTGAATATGATGATATAATATATGCGTCATGACTCAAATTGATGTGGTTGAACAGGGCAAGGAAGAGCAGGTGTCCATGGTCTTGGCAGTGTTTTTGTTTGCATTGTTGCTCAGTTGACATTCATTTTGGTTTATTAGCTGTTTGGGGAGTGATGAGATACAGTACATCAGTGATATGCTGTGTGTAAAAGTCTGGATCACTGTTATTTCATGCAGCATTTCCATTTGGAATAATAATAAAATATATTGGATACATTTTTAAAAGGCCATGACAAGATATGAGTCGGTCAATCAAGGTCCTTTTTTTTTTTTTTTCCACTTTAAAATGAACACATTACTTGCTGGTTCCACCCTCATTAACTCATAGTCCCCTCTTTGTTTCTAGTTATCTTCTTTTAAATCTTTATGTTTTGACAGCTGTATGAAAAGTCACTCATTCGTCTCACACGGTGGTTTTAGTTGTGGTAGTGTTTCAGGAGTTATTTTGCTTTCCAGAAACGGGGCAGAGCGTGCCAGCTCTCGCGCCAGGTCTGCATGCATCTAATGATCTCTGCCTGGATTATGAAGTCATGTATTTAATTGTAGCGCCCACTCTTTTCTTGTGCAGAAGAGAATAAGAACCACACGTTTCTCTCATTGAGGCCATACTGTCATGTAGGGCCTGAGATTCCACTTATTAAACCATAACCTAGTTTTCATAATTCAATTTCAACTTTCTGCGAAATGCTATTATTCCACTCATATGGCCTATTTTCTGTCTAGTCTGGAAGCCTAAACCAGAAGTTGCAAATGATTCACTCAAGCCCTTTATGTTGTTTTAGCATAGTAAGTCATAGAGATGGGCAATTTTACTTTCCTTTATGGCTCCGCGAAGGCTTGAAAGGATCATGGAAATCATTCACGGTTTCCAGAAAGGTCTCCATGTCTCCGCAGAGTATAATTACTCTGCCTAATTGTAATTTTGACTTCATGCGTTGCCATGTAGGAATGCTTTTAGCTGTTCAGTTCCCCCAAATTCCACTCACACTTTCAGATCCTGTGCTCTGCCTTTTTTGCAGCCAAAGCCATAAGAGTGAATGAGATTCAAAGTTAGTTAAAATGCTACATGTTGGTTCTGCACAGTATAAATATTGCTAATAAGCTACGTGTTTAAAAGTGATGGCAGTTTGAGTTTATGATAAGTTTTTTCATTGTAATGTTTTCCATAAGTGTGCTTCAGTTTTCCAAGACATTATTAACCATTATTCAAACCATATACTTACATGCGCTTTGTCTTGGACGTTGGTTCAAAGAGAGACTGGCTGCAGGGCCCCGCTTTTTTGGACTGATGTCTCATATATGTGGCCCCTTTTCTGATTGATATCCCATCCCACCAATGTTTTGTTGTTAAGATTATTCAGGGTTACGAGCTTGTAGCTGGCAAAAGTTATCATTAGATCATGCACTCGATTGTGCTGATAAAAGCAAACACAGAGATGAGGTTCTGGAAAATGCATGAAGAAGCATTTGAAATGGGCCAGTTAAAATGTTCTAGAGCGGGAATTTGTGTTCTTTGACGGTTTGTCATTTCACCACTTCATCGTCATCTAGTCTATCATTTAGAGGTACGGTCAGTTGGAATCTGAGTATTTTACATGAAAACCACAGGGTACATTGTAAAATGATGAATGAATGGGTTCAGAATCAACCCTTGATGATTTTGAATGTGAGCTGACATGCAATGTGTTTGCACTGACATTAATATTAATGAATATTAACCTGTTATTGAATGTGCGTGTGATTCCTCAGTGGAACAGGTTCCCGTGGAGGCCTACACCATCCCTCTATCGCAGGCCGAGATCCTACAGGAAGGAAGTGACGTCACTCTGGTTGCCTGGGGGACACAGGTAAGTGACCCCATACAACACTGACATACTCTCAGAGTGACCTGAGCGGAGTTAAGTTGTCATCTATCTTTGGATCATTTTCCATGGCCACAGGAAACAAGGGACCCAGTCTCATCTCCAGTAAAATACGTTTAAAGCCACAGAGGCAAGCAGAGGATTAAATTTAAGTCTATCACAAGCCCCCTCTGTCCCAGCAGGGTCTCTCAGCTGGCAGTCTGCCGCTGTATCGGCCCAGACATCTCCACAACATCAAGGCTGTTCTTGGCTCTCCTCATGTTAACACTACATGTCTGCTGCACACTTGCCATTATTGCCTTTCTTTTCATCCAAGAGATTTTATTTTCTGCAGCTCCATATAAAGGTGCCTGTAACTCACCAGGAGTCATCCCCGACATCGACTGTATCCAGCCACTTTAGCAGGCTTATCTAGGCTGTAATGTACCTGCAGCATAGGGGGTGTGGGAGGGCATTAAGGGGAAAACGTCTCCATCAAAGCCATTATTATTGTTGAAGGGCTGACAGAGAAGAAAGAGGATCCAGTAAAGAAGTGGAAAGCATGCCTCTCCTTTTTTAAAGTGCCACTCTTCGTTCCCACCTCATTACTCCCCTCGTCTGTCAGGACTGAGCAGATGAGAGTAAAGAGTGAAGAGTGGAGTGAAAGGAGCAGTGTCCAGTCCTCAGAGAAAATTTCTCATCACTCCAACAGAGGAAGTTTTGTCCCCCTCAGAAAGGTCCACTGTGTCTGCAGATAATAATTTAATAGCATCATTCTAAAATAAATACTTAGTTATCAAGCTTATTTGTTAGGTTGAGGCCAGGGTCTGTATCTTTTGAAACTGGCTTAACTGCTGACAACGCTACTATTTGTGATGATTCAGATTTATCACAGCAATCAATTCTTATTTGGAAGCAGCCAGTGATGCCTGCCAGTAAACATGGACTCGGTGAACTCAAGTACTCTGAAGTGATGAATTAATGGGACTAACTCCTGCACCATGTTTTAAGGTTTAAATGGCTGTTTTCAACTTTGTGTTTATTAGGCACTGATGGACCACATGCAGTGGTTTCTGTAGAATAGAAAACAATGCTTAAATTATTATTATTACTTTTTTACCCCCTGCATGCCAGTGTAGCACTTAAAAGGTTGCTAATGTGGATGTTACAAAATACCAGTTTGAACAGTGAGGCACAGGTCACATATTGTAGAAAGTGAGATCTCATCTTTTTTGAGTATTAAGCAGGTCAAGGTGCTATATAAATAGTCAAACGCCCAATCCATGGAGAAATGCGCACAGCCCATATTCATAAATGGTGCCTTAAAACAAGCTGTCAGGACTAATTTTGTGATATCACAACTAGAGTGTAGTCAGTAACTACAGTCAAAGGGCCTCAGCTATACCCCCAGCACAGCCCTCCATGACCCTCGTCCAACCTTTTTTTTTTTCTTTGTTGTTTTAACTTTCTGAACAACTCAACACCAAGCGGTGATTCTGTCACTGAGCTAGCAAGCTGCAAGACAGAAAGATGTAGAGGAAATGCTGCACAATAGTTTGATGTCAGGAAGCCAATACATCATTGCACAGCAATTCCAAGGACAGAAATATTAGCGACCAGTGGCTAAAGGTATTTTTTTTCTGACATACTGGAGCATTTTAGCCAGAATTTGACTGTCTGTTTGACTTATTTCAGTGCTGAGTGAGCACTGCCATTTTCTTTTACCAGTGAGTTTTTACCTAGCTACAGTAGTAGGCTACAATCCATTAGCTGTGTTTGGCCTGGCTGTATGACACTCTAAAAACAGTCAGCAAATCAGAAGTGAGGCTCAGTGACTGACACCAAGCACCCTGTTGTTGCTAGAGCTCCAGAAAGAAGTGAGAGAGGAGATGTAAAACTATATTGAGATGTCTTTTTGGTAAGTAAAACCACAAATAGTTCCTCTTATGGATCAAAACTTCAAATAAAACACTGGAAAAGTTAGTTTAAAGTTACATGTGTAGACACTGTAGGGCTGCTCCAATCCAAAGATTTTCCCAGTCATCTAGTAGTCGTTAGTTCAAGCCCTCAGTTGACTAGTTATCACATGTTTATGATGTTAAAGTTGGAGTGCAGGACTTTTACCTATGAATGAACATCCTTTACATTCAAGTCATTGCCAAATGAATTCACTCCATGCTATTTAAGCCTATTACCACAAGATGTTAGAAACATTTCTGTGAGATTCTGCTTCATGTTGACATGATTGCATCGCATCATTTCTGCAGATTTGTCAGCTACACATTCATGCTCATTCATGGGCCCAGTGTGCCAAGAAATCATTCCCCACACCATTACAGCACAACCAGCCTGGGCTGTTGACATAAGGCAGGTTGGGTTCATGGATTCAGGCTGTTGATGTCAAATTCTGACTCTATCCAGATTCATCAGACCAGGCTACATTTTTCCGGCGAGGCGTTTCTGTCACAGAGTTGATGCTCACAGGATGTTTCTTCATAAAGTCTATGGACTCTTGTGAGTGAAATTTTCAGGAGATCAGCTGAAACACTCCTGACCTGCCTGTCAGACACTGTCAATCATGCCACAGTCAAAGTCACAGAGATCACAATGTTTGCTCATTATATGGTTTTATGCACTGCTGCCACATGATTGGCTGATAATAAATTACACATTGTTGAGAGAGTTTTGACATTGTATAAAACACTCAGTTAAAACTGAACTAGGCTGCTTGCGTTGCATTAAATTGTGCAACTCTGAAGTATCTGGAAGTAGGATGAAAATGAACATGTTTATTATCCATCACCATAGATTTTTTTGGAATAAGCCTGCTACAATGTAAACACAGATTATATGTTTTAAATGTTCTCTGTTGTTGTGGTATAGATAATACAGTTGTCTTGAATCTTGAATAATACTCTTTATGTTCTAGCAGAGATGAATCCCAGGCCAGACTATAAACTGCATTAGCTCATTACATTAAAAGGTATTCTTCCCTTTCTCTTTACACTTAGATCCATGTGATGAGGGAGGTGGCCAACATGGCTCAAGAGAAACTGGGAGTGTCATGCGAGCTCATCGATCTACAGACCATCCTGCCCTGGGATGTTGAAACTGTTTGCAAGGTAACGGCAGTCACACGCTCAAAAAGACATACAGCAATGTCTCATTCTCTCCTGAGAAACATGTTGGCACTTTCTGGTTTCTAAAATGTTCTTTAAAAATAAAAAAAAGAGCTAATCATTTTAGTGCCACTCTGAATCTTTGTGGGTAGGTAGTGTATCCACACTCTGAATTCCTGAGTGATCACTTGGACTCCAAGATCATCATTTGGCATAAATGTTGAAATCATCTACTTACTGTAAATGTTTGTATGTAGTGCAGTATGATGAATATGCCTCTGGCCAGTGTTGTTGTCATTGGTGCTTGATAAACAGGATTCCTTCCACAGCTGATAGGACTTGACTACTAGTTTATGTTGCCTCAGTCGTATGGAGATTACGGCACGCACCAAAACAAAATAAATATTTAATTTGGGTTGGCTTTGAGAATGGAGTTGCTTGAGAGAGAGAGAGAGAGAGAGAGAGAGAGAGAGAGAGAGAGAGAGAGAGAGAGTGAGAGAGAGAGAGAGGAGGAGAGTAGAGAGAGGAGAGAGAGAGAGAGGAGAGAGAGAGAGAGGAGAGAGAGAGCAGAGAGAGAGAGAGAGAGAGAGTAGAGAAGAGAGAGAGAGAGCAGGAGAGGAGGAGAGAGCAGAGAGAGAGATTTAAGCGGATTGAATAGGATTTCCTCAGGGGGTTCGACTGTTGTGTATATAGGGAATACTCGTCACATATGTTCTGTAGTCAAAGGAGGTAAAGAGTGTCTCTCTAAATAACCATCGAACTTCGTAATAGATCTAAAGATTTTGCGCTAATGAACGATGTTAAGACTTTGAAATATCGATATTATGATATAATTTGGGGCCGGAAGAGAATAAGAAAGAAATCAAAGAGAAAAAAAAGATACACAAAACACGAAAATAAAAGTAAAATTAGAAAAAAAAAGATCAAAAGATATCAAAAAAAAGAAGGGAGATTAAAAAGAAACAAAACAATAAGAAGAATGTAAAAATAGATTAAAAGAAAAAAAAAAAATTAAATAAGAAAAACCTGGATAAAGGATGAATTACAAAATGAAAAAAAATTTGAAGTTAAAAAAAAGAAAAAAGAAAAAGGATAAAATGGAGAAAAAAAAATACTAGCTGAAAGTAACTCGATACTGATCAAATAAAATATAGAGTAAAAAAAAAAAAAAAAAAGGTTGCAAGTAACAAACATGACAAATAAAAGATCAAAAACAAATAATTCAAACGAACAGAGAGAGAGAGAGAGAGAGAGATTTTGAAAAGCTCTTTGGAAATGAAAACCAAAGGTGTGTGTTAAGGCAGACCTCAAGGAGCTTCACAGCAGGACATGAACCATGTGTATGCATCCTCTCGGATCACTGCTTTTTAAATGGCCCTTAAATATACCACATGCTCCTTTTTCACCAGATACGTTTTAATTTTGCATATTTATTGTCCAATTTTCGAGCTCCTCTGGTTAACATACGACTCTGTCAGTGAGCACCATGCTGTGCCTGCCGCCAAGCAAATCTTATAACCAACAGTTAAAGCACAGGATGAAATTGCGGTAGGAGGGTAGTAATTTTATAGGGAGTCTATTGGAACTGATGGCAGAGACTGTAGTATTGTTCTGGCACTGAAGACTTGCAGCTCGAAGTGAGCGGTAGTCAGTTACAGATTGTTTGTTCAAAGAGGGGACTTCTGAAGTGAAGTAGTGCCCCATTAAAACAGCGGCCATGAAATTGAATAGTGAGTTTATGTGCTGCTTGGTGGGCCTAATGCCAGGCCTGCCACCTCGTGCTTGTCAACATCAGCTCTCCTTGTCATTTCCTCTGACCAAATGCCCCCTTAAATGTCTGTCAAACCCATAAACCAATTTCTCCACAACCCCCATCACACAATCTCTCACACACACACACACACACACACACACGCATATAAACAGAGCCTGCTCCTTCTTTCACATTTGGCAGTAAAGCCACTGTGGCATTACACTGATACACTGGTATCCCTGGAGTGTTTTTCTCTCCTCTACGTCTCCATTGAGAACATTATTTTCCGGTGTGTTCTGCTGGCTGAGCACCATACGAGACTTTTAATAAAGCTATTATCAAATCTCAGTGAAGGCACAGAATTAATTCCAGGCGAAATCAAGATTATTATCACCCAGATATATATGCATGGGAATACACATTAAGGGCTTTTAATTTATCTTTTAATTAATCTGAACCACATGGGCAAATATCAACATGTGCTTTAGTCAGAATGAAAACAAATGGAAAGAGTGGTGCAGTGCTGTTAAGCTTATATAAGACTGCTCAACACAAATACAAGGCGGTGGCACAGCACCGGTGTGATGCACAAAGCATCGATACAGTATTTTGTCCTGTTTCTCTTATGCATAAAAGGTGCTGAAGGCATAAAACTGACATTACCTTTAGCGTCCTAAAGTAGACATGTCTGTTGGTGTTTATTTACAGCACTTGACATGAACATTGCCTTGTGTTTCTCTCCCCTCTTCAGAATTAATCTACATGCTACAGATGCATTTTGACAAGAAGGTTGTGTTTGTGTGATCTTTGTGTTTACATTTAGCCTATTTACCATATGATGGAATGAGTTAAAGCAGAAACGATTAGCTCAATAAACAATTTTATTATCGATTCGTTGTATAAATTGGTTTTCAAGGAAAAATGCTACTAAAAATGCAAAGATATCCTGTTTTTTCTCAGTTTCATATTATTGTAAACTAAATACCTTTTGTCTTTTGCACTGTAGGTTGGACAAAACAAGTATTTCCTGACAATTTTTAAATCAAATGATTAAATGGCAGGTATCTACTATCAACTATCTTCTGACATTGACCAAAATAATTTGCTGTTTTGTTTATACTACAGCGAGTGTCAGCTATTTGACGCAATTTCCTTAATAGAAAGTCGGCTACATTAACATTCATTAGTTGGTTAATCTTTAACAATTTATGAATTACACTTGTAAAATGCATCTACATTTAAGGCAAGGAGATGTCACTTGTGCAGTTCATCACTTTTGTGTTTGAAGCTTCTTTATATAGAGAAACATGAACACTGCAGCTACAGCGGTGCTCTTGCTGTGTGACTCTCAGTTCCTGACCTGCTTTATCTGAGCAACTGAAGATGGTAGTTTGGCGTTAGCATGAGCTTCAGATAGCTAGTCAAACTGGACAGCTGCCAGACAACAACGCCATTGCAGTGTTCATCAACACGACTGCCACAGTGGCCATAGAAAGACAAGCAGGTGTGTTTGCTTTATAATTTGCTTTATAACACACGTGTAACTCCATGTCGTCAGATATGGCATCGCCGAGTGGCACAACTGGGTACTACAACAAACTGTGGTACATTTTCTGACAGTTGCACTGCACTTTTTTTAAACAATTAAATTATTAATGGCAATAATCAATTAATCATGGACATCCCTAGTGTCTGCCTGTGTGAACAGTCTGAAAGTATAATTTGGGCTTAAATACATTGTTTGAATCTCTTGAAAATTAAAACAAATCTTCTTAATCTACCCTCTTAAAATCCACATGGCAGCAAAAAACACACTCAAGTTTAACTCATGTTTCTGCGGAAATGAAGAGAATAGACACAAGTGCATTAAATGAGAAACACGGCCCTGTGTGTCCTCAATAACCCTGCGCAGCGGTGGCCTAACTACTGGGTGCTGCACAGCTGCGCTGGCCTGGCATCACTTCTAGATGGTTCTGTGGCTGCAGCTCTGCTGGTGCTCAGACATTAAGGGTTTCGTCACACTGGAACCCACCCATGCACAAGTAGTTTAAATGATATAGAAAGCAGCATCTCAAGGCCGCAACTAAAAATTCTTTTCATTACTGATTAATCTGTTCTTTTTATTATGAACTGATTGACTGTTTAGCCCAAACATTTTCACAAAATAGTGGAAAGGTCACATCATAAATTCATTGAGCCCAAGGTTTTCATATTATTTGGTTTTGCCTGAGCAGTAGTTAAAAAGTCAGACTTTCACTTTATAATGATATAAAACTGAGAAAAGCAGTCAATTTTCAGAGGCAGGAAAAAGTGAATGTTAGGAACCGTTGGTTCTCACCTTTTTCACAGATTGAGAATTCATGTAATCCATTTGATCTAAGATCAGTTAATAGAGAAAAAACCTACTGTATTGTACATTAGACGGCCTTGATTATAGGATAAAATGAAAGAATCCTGTTAAAGCAGAATTTGTGTATCAGTCTCATGCACTCTCCTGTCAGGCTGAAGAAGAAGAGGTCAACATTTTTTTTCTCCAGTAGTTATCATTCTTTGAGCTCCTCATCATCTGTGACTGTTGTCATTCTTCACTGTTTACAGATGATTTGGTCTCCGGTGTGATTCTGGAGTAAAGAGGTTTTCAGTCATGAATGTATTTCCTCCTTTACAGCAACTTGCTGCACAATCCTTCAGAGGCTCCTGCATGTTAAACTACACAAATGAAACGTTTTTGGGGCTGACTAATTCTTAGACGCGCACTATAAACAAACTTGAAGATGCTCATTAGCCTAGCGGCATTAAGGCTACAAACAACCCATAATGCACTCACATAATTACACTCACTGTAGGAAGCACTCTTTGCATTCAAAAGCAATATCAAATAATACGCGATTGTCTAGTTCTCAAACATAATACAAACACTGCTTTTTCATATATGATTAACAGAAAAACATCATCGTAGGCAATGCCTGTCCTCATAACTGATGATACCGGCATAGATTATATTTTTATATCGTCACTGTTCAGATATATTGGTGGAGAGGGGGAGTTCTGAGGTTCAGAGCTGGTGGAGCCTTTTTAGGGGGTGTTATCCTCTGGTAAACAGATTTTTGGGTCCTGTGCTATTCTTAGCTTTGGAGAGGGAGTTGCCAAGACATTGTGTCAACTTCTTAATTCAAAAGATTGTACACCTGGTGTCTAGCTTTTCCGGCGTACACACATCCTTCTAAAGCTGGCCTTTTGTAGCGCTTATTAACTGGCCTTCAGATGCGGTGAGTGTGCAGACAGTGTGTGAGGCTGCAGACACACATCCGGCTGCTGGCAGCCAATTAAAATTTTTCATGTTCCATGAGTCACATTTACCTTGCGTATCTTTCAGTCACGGACGTGTGTGTATATGTGTTTGTATTATGTGGTGAGCTGATTTGTATGTAGCCTGCGTGCTGTTTTTGAGCACGGATGTATAAAATAAATGAAGAATGATGTGTCTTTGAGCATGAGAGATCATTAAGGCAGTGCTCTGGAGGACCCTGCCATCTTTCTGTTTCCTGAGGGATTCATTCTGGCAGCCACCAGCTATACTTGGATCTAAATATATTCAACCCTCTTGTTGACAAAAGGAATCATGGGCAGAAATTTCTGTAAAAGTACAGAAAAACTGAGTGTATTTTATTTTGTCGCGCTGTCTACAGCGGTCCAGTAAATGTAATAGTCGTTCTTTAAGGGATAAACAAAATGGCTGGTTTACCTCTGCCAGACCCATGGCTCAGATGATATGCTGTGGAAAGTCTCCCTGTCGTATTTGGTCAGAGTACGTGTGGAGATGTAGTTGTGTAAAGACGCTCATGTTAGGAGTACATGCTGCAGAAGAGCTCTGTGATCCCTCGCTGAGTGGGCTGCTTCACTCCCTATTGTTTTATGGCTTTTATTGTCCTTCAGGTGGCGGTTGAGCCAACATTTCCCTCTGTTCTTGCATGATCCACATTTGTTTGACTTGGCTTTCAGTTGACCAGTCAGCAGTATAAAAAAAATCTCTGCTCCCATTATTGTATTAGTCCACCGCTGGTGATTCAGCCCTAACTCTCAGGTTTTCCAGACTCCAGATCCGGCCAGTGGAGAATTGGAGTGGCTCACCAGGGCCGGTCCATGACACAGTCATCGGTTCTTTAACCTTGATTGGAGGTGGCACTTCCCACAGCACCACACACAGCTCTTGTCAGGCAGGAGCCTGTGTACCTGGGCTACTTCATGGACCTCCACAAAGGGCCTGTTTTCCCCTTGTTCTCCTTAACTGGGCCTCTTCTTCAGCTATAATCAGGCAGAACTGCCTCTCCACACAAACCTGTCCAGCGCAACCCTGCTGCCATCAGTTGGCTGATGTGACTAAAAGGTAGTTGCATCACTCAGGAAAAACCCACAGAAGCACTCCGACTTGCTTTTGCGCTTGTCACTAATAAAAACCTTCAAGAAAAAGTCATGTCAAATTACACAGTTTCTATTTTACCATAGGCCTGTGAACAAATTGGATCGTTTCCCCCCTTTGTCCCTCTTCATCACTGTTTGACAGCTGAAAGCGAACCGTAAAGACTGCATTTGTACATTATTTTACATCAACCTTACAGCAGAGAGATGAAAGTGAACTTTTCTTCCCCCTTTTTCTGATTGACTAATCACTGATGCTTTTACTAAGATGTAACTCAACAGGATGCAGTGGGCTAAGAGGCTGTCATTGTAAGGAGTGGTAATATCTTCTGGGAAAGAAGCTGTTTGTACAGCCTCTGTTGTGTTGGTATCTCTTAGTTACTCGCTGAGCACAAAGCTTGGTCTGTCATTTCTCCGCCTGTCTCTATTATTGGAATCATCCAACAAATTTCTTTTTTTTTTTTTTGTGTTTTAATTTTCAACCACAGGGAGTAGGTTAGTCAGGGCATGTCCTCTTAGCAAGTCTCTGCTAGCCTATGAATTTGCAAGTCCCATCTGCTCCTATAAAAGACCTCAAGTTGATACTCTGTCCAAAATCTGTCTTTTGAGTATCAAACACTCATCATTGATGGCAACAACTTTTCACAGCTGAAAGAAATATCAAAAAAGTCCATAAAAACGTCTCAAATCCCCCCTCCAGTATAATCCACATCTCTGCTGTCCACCTGTATGCTTAGTGTGTGGTCTTGTTTACCCAGCATGCATCTCTCTGGCAGCGTGAATGCAGTAAGTGTTGAAATTTTTGAGGTATCGAAACTCTCGATGCAATTAATCGGTTTGAAATGTGAATTCATGCGATGAAATTGCTGCATAACTGAATCTGTTTTTCAGTTACATATTACTGGTGACAACAGTGAGTGTTCGACAAGCAGTGAAAGCGCAGAGCGGCTCTATGTTAGGAATACTGTGGCTGCGTGACTTCCAGTGAGTGTCCCTACACCACAGTACAGCAAGGAACAGGCAAACACAAAAGCAAAGATAAATTTTACTTCTGTGAAGACATTAAGTTTGACCTTGCTACTTCAGACGCAGAAGAATCACATTATTCACACCGTATTTATAATGGGTTAACGTGATGCATATCGCTTGATGACAGGGATGGGACTCGAGGAGAATTGCCAAGCCTAATATATTAAACAATAGCCTCTTTGAGTGCGAGTTGCAGCTTTTGTTAAAACCTGTCAGGATTAGGACTTGTCAAACTTTTTTTTATGTCCTCAGACAAGTTGTGTATAATCATGCCAAAGTGCTCCATATATTGATAGTAAGACATGTTGATTTACCGAACCAACTGCAGCGTATGAGTATTTGGGAGCAGTGCTGATTCTGACTCGAGATGCCCTGTATGTCCCGAGTGTGGCTGGTAACGGTTTTCTTCCAGTTCATTGTCTTCTCTTAAACGTGTGTAAACTTCCTCGCTCGATAGATGTGTCTCTTGGCCCGTGTTCAGGCTGAAGTCTGTGTGACTGCAGTGCTGTCTGGACCTCAGCCCTCATAGTGATGCAACCAATTTGGCTGAACCTGTTCAACCCTCAAAAACACTTGCAGGAGGAATCACTTAAGGACTCACGGTGCACAAGTGCACCGATATCTCAAGTCTTACACCATATACAGTGGGGTGTAAAAGTCTGAGCCCACTCAACCATTTGTGGTCTCAGACTTTTGAACCCCACTGTAAATAATATTTGTCGCTCACAAGCAAAGACATAATTTGATAGATGCTTGATAGAGGAGGAAGAGGTGTGTGTGTGTGTGTGTATATGGGGGGGGGGGTGATTAAGGAGGAATGTGCAGCAGCATCTGTTATGATTCTTGGAAGTGATGCAGGTGGCAGTGTCTGTATTTTCTGAGTGCTCTGGAGTCTGTTGACTCACTGTACAGATAAGACCTCCTTATCAAGGCTCTGCTCCCCCCCCCCCCCACACACACACACACACACACACACACACACACACACACACACACACACACACACACACACACACACACACACACACACACACACACACACACACACACACACGCGCGCTCTCTCTCTCTCTCTCTCCTAATGGTTTCAGGCTGCAATGTGTGTGTAATGTGTGTCCCGAGACAAAGACAGCAGGTAAACACAGAGAAGTCGGAGAGGACACAGCACACAGATATGTTTGTTTGTTATTCCCTGAGGTGGAAAAAGACAAAGGCAAATGGACTCAGGGAGCCAGTGTTTTCTGCTTAATGTCAAGTTCAACATGTTGTTCTCGTCTTGATGGCTGCAGTTTTTGTTTTTAATACCACCTACCATAATTATATGTGGCGAATAATCTGTCATTTAAAGTTGCCATTAAGAAACTTAAGCAGAGCAGTGTGCCATGGACTGATGGAAAATATTCCAAAGTTGCCGCCACACATTAAGATGGAACATTATCATTAAAGAGATGATACCTTACAGAATATTTGATTGTCTGTATTTATGCAAAACTGATCCTGGCTTCCTCAAGTGGAAAGAGTCTTTTAATAATGAATAAAACCAGACTCAGAAGCAGTTTAAACCTGAACTTTAATATTTATGACTACCAAAGGAGTCTGGCTCTGTCTTTCAGTGGGGAAACCAAACAAGTAATATCGACACTGATTTTTTTTTTTTTTTTACCCCCCCAACCCCACTCTCCTCATCCTCTGCTGAACATTGTTTTGGAAATTTTGACTTCATATCAAAACGTTTGTATGTTAGAATTAATGTGGTTAAGTGAGTTTTCAGTTTGATGATCAGTTTTCCTCATGGCAAGAGTCTGCCAGGGGTTTTTCCGTTTCCCCGATTTTGACACAGGATTGTTCTGCCACATCTGGCAGCAGCGCTTTTAATAACTCCATAATAAACATCAAGAGTTTCGCTCTGTTCACAGGAGACCCTGAGCTCAGTTACAGAGTAAATGATGATGATGTCAGCTTATTAACCATTGCACAAGTTGAAGCATTTATTTTTTGTCAGGTTGTCAGTGGAAAAAATAAACTGATAAATGTTTTTTTAATTTGATTGTTAAGAAGCCAGAGAATAGTGACAAATTTATATTTTACAAGGACTGGACACATTCCCTCTCCCACCACTTAAGAAGTCTGCTTTGACATCTACCACTCACAGCAGCCTCATTATTCTCCTGCTTCAGCTACAATCATGTTGAGCTATGAAAATGTGAGGAGCGCGTCCAACAAAGCCAGGTTTCTGAACGGCCTCGTGGAAATTTGTTGAAGCAAGTCTGCTGGCAAAAGCTGGTTCAGCGCACGCTTGCTTGATCCTAATTTGCCTGTTGCATGTCAACATGGCACAGCAGGTTTTATTTAAGTTGTCACTGCGCTGATTACGCCTAAACCTAACCTTGAAACTTGTTCACTGTTTCTTGTTCATACCCGGCCACCAGATACGCCTCTGCTCCTCAGTTTAGATATGGCAGCATCTCACAATATAATCTGAACCCAGCGACATCACTTTTCATTTGCAGTAGATCCCCCTGGCCTCGTCTCTGCAGCTCATTTGTGCGTTGTATTTCCATGAAGGCTAACAGCGGAACTCGCAGCAGAAATGACAATCCATGTAATTTCCCAATTTGAAAGACGAACCGTGAGCCTGTCATTATAATGATCTAGAGCAGCAAATCACGGCTACCAACAGGTGGGTTCCAGATGATGGGCCGTAATTATCAAGGAGGGCCTGGAAACAGGCCCTCCTTGATATGTTGGTATGTTGGATTAGTGTTATTCAAATAAGAGCAAGGTTATGGGAAAAAACTATCTTCAAAACTATCTGGACAGTAGTAATTGCACATTGACGAGGTTTCTGATTTCTTGTTAAAATTGATTTTATACTTGATGTTTGCTTCTCCCAATAATTGAGTAGGGTGCAGTAATAAAAAAAACAAATAACAGCTTTAAAGCAATAAAAATATACAAACAACAGAATAAATCATTCTCTTAATGTGAATCTATAAAAAAAAGTTTATGCGCAACTATAAAGCATTTTAATGTTTTCTAATTATGTTAGATAACATGGCAGATAAGGGTTTTTCTGACTTTAGTTGTCAGAAGGCCAAATCGTAATTTAGCATTTTTCCTTTGTCTTTAGTTATTTTCTCCTCTTACCCACAGTTTCTTACCATTAAACTCAAGCTTAGATTTGTACAATTTGTTCCTCTGTTTTCTCAGTTACTGTAGTCGTAGATAGAAAATAAATGGTGTTTTAGGATGTTTTAGTCTTATTTTATGCAGTTACACTACTCTTTATGCAGAGCCGTATTATTCTGATTACTGCTGAGGGTGAAATATATGCACTGTTTGTGTAGAAATGTATCATTTTAAAGTGCATGAGAGACAGAGGTAGGGCTGTAATTTAGTTATTTTACTTATTGATTAATTTGCTGATTATTTTTTTAGTCAATTGTTCTGCATTATATTTATAATTTCCCAAAGCCAAAGACAACGTCTTTAGATGTCATGTTTTATCTGACCAACAGTCTAAAACCCAAAAATATTGGGTTTACAATAATTAAACCAACAACAAGTGCTATAATATATACTGTATATGTACTCATTTTAGGAGTAGGAACCAGTGAATTTTTTGCTTTAGAGAAATTACAGAAACAATGAATCATTTATCAAAGTAGTTCCTGTTTAATTATCTGTTGATTGACTTATTGATTAATTGACTAATTGTTGCAGCTTAAGACAGAAGTGAAAAGATAAGAGAGGTAGTAATATCATAAAGTTAAGCACGAGCCATCTGCAAACACGCTTGTGTGTTTCTTGGATTTAAAACGACCATTAGTGATTGGCCATAATGTCTTGGCATCTAACGACAGCTCTCAGAGCTAACTGTTAGCATGTGAAATCTTTGCAAATTCAACAATTGAAGATTCCACATAGAGAACATTGTGAGTCTGTAAGATGATGAGAATGTGCGGGAAAATTATTTTTTGGAAAGATGGTACAACAAATGTCCAACCTTTTTGATGAATTAGCTGTTTATTTAGTATTGTTGTATGAATCAGCTGGAGATTCCAAAACTGGCTTTTCTTTAAATGGAAAATGACAATGAATATTATTTTTGAGTCTAGATATTATCTGTATTCAAGACAGGATTTGTTGTAGTACCTTGGTGTCCTTGCTGTGATGATACCTTTCCAGATTTTACGCCTGGACGGACCAGACTCACTTGTATCTCCCTTCCAGCCGAGGGGTCTCGGCCAGTATCTGCTCCCTGGCCCACCGCAACACTCCTAATATCTTTGGCCTGCTGTCACACTCATGCGCTCGCACACACGCACTGGAAACAATCAAAGTAAAAGAAAATGGCACAGGAAGAAAGTGGCCAGAGGTTTGGGCCCCACTCCCTGCATTCTTATTATTGTAGCCCACATCTGTAATTACAATGTTAACACTGAGCTGTGTAGACCCAACCAGCAGGACTTTGTGGAGAGAGAGAAAGAAAACATGTGGGGCCAGAGAGAGCTAGTGTAAGGTTGAAGTCAGGGGAGTGGGGGTGGGGGGGTGGTCATACGTGCCTTTTGGCCGGTGTGTATGTGTGTGTGTGTGTGTGTCATAACTCTGTCATGTGTCGTACTGCAGCAGTGTTTTGGTGGTTATATCAGTGGAAAATTACTCATGGTTGTTTTGTCAGTGATGGATACAGCTCCTCTCTCTCTCCCCGGGTGTCGCTGGTGAAAAGTACAGCCGAATGCAACCCTACAAAATGAATAAAGCCTTGACCAGCTCTTCAGTTTATGGCATTTGGGTAATTTATCTAGAGTAGACGTGTGCATCACTGGATTTGTGGTTGATAAAGTCTATTTGCGGTTCACCAGAAAGGTAGAGTAATCTCCCCTCTGTGTCTCCGCCGATCCCCCCACATGTGTCTGTCTGCTACTGACTTCTTTTCCATTCTTCCTCCTGGCAGTAGCTCCTGCTCACATTCCACAGCTAGGCACTGGAGATTTCTCAAATTCTTCCCAGTGTCACTCACTAGAGAAATGCGACCTTAAATCTGGCAAATCCACACACACACACAAGACGCACTAAAAAAATCCTATACACTCACAGAATAAAGATGCTTTGTGATTGTTAGCCCTGTTAGCTCTGTCGTTTATATTAAAAAAAAAAAAAAAAAATCTAGACCAACCAGTCATCAGCGCGGATCAGGGTACTGTGTCACTGATGAAAATGGGCGCAAAAATCAAAATGAGGCACTTTTCTCTTCTATTTCTCTCATGCAGTGATTGCTGGATAAACACGATTTTGGTAGCAGATGAAAATGCTGGCAGTGACAATTTTTGTTATGAAACAAACCCTCTAAAAGCATAAAGCACTTTAGATTGGACTGGTTGTTACTTCTATGGGCCAGGTCGTCAGTTTTCCACTGGAGAGGCCGGTTTAGTTAAGGAGCCTTGGCCAGAGACGTGGGCAGATTGAGATCATCAAGGTCAGCCTGTAGAGCGATAGCAGGGACTGAGTGGAAAACGCAGAGTATCTGAAGTCACAAGGACCAAGAGACATCCAAGAGGTCCGCTCGGATACAACACACACTACCAGATCATCTGTTGCCCAGGGATTCTCCAGGTCCTTTAAAAACCATCAAGTCAGTTACATAAACTGAACCAGAACCAAAAGAAATAAGAAAATTTCATCAATCTTAAATAGAGGTTTTCATGATTTTCTTTTCATATCAGCTTTTAAGATTAATAGGAAACACATTTACTCATGTGTTATGCAATTTTCTCTTCTTTTGCAATATTTTGAAACTCCTTTTCAAACATGCTCGGGAATTGTTAACAAATATAATAACTCTTAATCATTGTCATGTTTTTCTTTCCTTCTCCTCTTTTTTTTTTTCTTTTTTTTAACTTTCATTGGCTGAAAAGTTTTGACTGTGCTTCACAAAGTTCACAATTTGGCCCTGTGGTATGTTTTTACTGAAGATGCTGAAGTATAAACTAATGAAAAAGTTCGCAGTCACTGGGTGGGCGTTTCCAGTGGCATCTGGTGACTGATTGGTGGGAGATTTGATCCTCTGTAGTGCACTTAAATCAAATTCAAATAAACGAATCGTCCTATAACTTCAGCTCTTAACATTATTCAGTGATTAGAATCGTAACAAAGAAAAACTTACAGAGCCATGACATAACACAAGGAGCGCCGACGGGACAAGCAACAG
This sequence comes from Seriola dumerili, assembly GCF_002260705.1. NCBI lineage: Eukaryota > Metazoa > Chordata > Actinopteri > Carangiformes > Carangidae > Seriola > Seriola dumerili. The sequence goes on along the minus strand of NW_019174446.1, from coordinate 3,841,180 downwards.
TTGAACTGCCTGTGTGGCTGTTACAACTCAACTGATATTAAAAATTTGTGCTGCCCTGATCAACACTGTAATTTATTTTATGTCATTGTAGAAAAATAAATAAAACTTAAACACCAGGGAGATATATACTGATTTTCCAAAAAAAAATATTTTTAATTTCAGTTTGACTTCTAAGAGGCATTTATTTCTGTGACTGTTCAGCCATCACTGATCACACACGCTACCCTGTTCTTTTCTACTTCTTTAAACGCGTCTTTGATGCTACTGCTGAAAACAGTTTGAATAGAGGATTTTTTCAAAGAAAGACTTTGGCTGTGAAAGCTGGAATGAGTGTGGTTTGAACTATTGTTGTGTTGTCAGTGACAAAGTGTTAGATCTGGCCCTTTGAAACTGCAGTTAATAAACCTCTGAATCGTCAAAGCCGCTGTTTGTCCCTGGCAGTTTTGGCTGGAGATATGCACTGATATGCCAGGCTACATACTGTTATCAAGGTTAAATAATAAATCATCATTTTTTTGCACTTACTCAGGATTTCTTAGTCACAAATTCTTTGAAGCACAAAATACATAAATAAAAATACACATATTCATTTTTAGGATAGTAGCAATTGATATAAAAAACCTAAATTACTCCAAGAATGATTTGGTGAATAATGTTGACTGGTGTTTGTTTGACACATCGACTCCTACCAAACAAAACAAGTTACTGTTTGTTAAAGAGACACTAGATTTGAAACATGGATCTATTTTATGTTTTGGTGTAATGATGGGAGCCAGATGCAGTCGCCTCTGTCACGGTCTTGTGCTGATGTTGGAATATCACGGGTACTGGGACACATTACACCAGCTTCCTGTTGTGGAGTGGAGTTTTGTAAAGTGCTGCAGCAGAGGGTTCGTGTTAGTTGTCTTCTTTGTAGCTTCCTCGTATTGTTTTGTGTCTTGTGGTGACTTTTAAGTTGGTTTGATTAAATTGTGACGTTTTGTTGTGATGCTACCACCGCCACAAAGCACCACTGTTTTAACGGTATTTGCTTTTGATTATCGTCATTGTCTTTATATCGTTATATCCATGTTACACGTCAACACAGTGGAATTACATTTTTTTTCATTAGTCAGCAGTGTGTTGTTGTTACATGGTCAGGAGACATTTATTTCCTCATCTTAGTTGCTCAGACAGTTTGACTTTAACATTTTAATGTGGTGATCATTCATATCAGGAATGTAGTAAAACCGTACTAATGTTTTCTACTAAGAACTTAAGTGTTTTTGTTTTATTTATTTGGCACAGTATAATTGTAGTACCACTTGTTTGTAGGAGTCATTAAATGAAAATGCTGCAAAATCACTGTATGAAGTAGGCTTACTTTCGTAGTATAATTTTCACGCCAGTATGAGTTCTCCCACAAAGCTGCCAGATATTAGTTTTCAGTTTTTTTTTTTTTTTTTAATTTCCCTTGGGTAAAGAAAGTTGGTTTCACTCGTAGATTTTCACATTTTACACGAAGAACAAGAACATTGCCATCCACAATTTAATAGTTTGTAGAAAAAAAAATGACAACATAGATGCCACAGGGCTAATAACTAATAGTGATGTCACAGTATCAAAAATGTAGCAGTCTGTACCGACACCTTTGAAATTCCACCATTCCTGATACAAAATTTGATACAGCAAAAAAAAGTAGAAAAGAGAAGCGTTTGCACACACACGAACACACACACATACTGTATACTATCAGATCAGTAGCGTGAAAATATTCATTTAAAAAGTCAACATTTGAGCTGTTTCCTCCTCTCGCTTGAAACACTGCAGCACCATTTGTTCCTGATGATCTCCCTCAAACACAAAACATCTCCATACATGTCTCTTGACATGTTCTCACTCTTGATAAGTTGCTGCAGACCTGTCGCTGCACCCCTGCTTCCTTAATTAATCATGAAATCTTTAAAATGTAAGAAAACTGTTAAAAATGTCCATGAAATTTTTTCAGAGCCCAAGTTGATATCTTTAAACTGCTTGTTTTCTGTGAGAGGAAGTAAAAACTGTAAAATATTCAATGAACAATAATGGAAAAAAAGATAAACTGAGCAAATCCTCACATTTAACAAACTGGAAAACGTTCAACATTCTTGCTTGAATAAGGACTGAGCTAATATATTGATTAACAAAATAGCTGCCAATTAAACAATCAACTAATTGCTTAATTTGCTTATCCTTTCACCTCTAGTTGAGCCAAATCAACACTGTCACATGACTCTGACAAAAACTCACAGTGATTGTGCTATTGCTAGGCTACGGCATAGTGGCGTAGTGCGCCTCTCAGTCATAATGATAGACAAGCTGTATGGCCTCACCAGATCGGTCACTGTAGACTAGGATGGTGCTTTCACATTGTCTGACTTTGTGTTAAACATCATCAAAAATTCCAGTCTATTTACTTCAAATACCATATAATTGTACACTTTACACAGGTTACCCTGCTGGGTAAAAATCCTCCCTACAAGAAGTAGTTGGGATGTTACATCCACAGAAACCCACGGTTGTTATGTTATACATCACTTTATAGGATCTTTAAAAATCATTGATTGATTTTTATGGCCTTACTGTCCGCTCATACACGCAGCAGCCTGTGAGATGTTCATAAAGAGCTGTCATCAGCTGGAGTGTGTGCAATAGTATGCATGTGTCTGTGTGTACACACTGATGCACGGTTGGCGTTACAGTGTGGATTCAGGGCAGAAGGGTAGAGTGTGTGTGTGTGTGTGTGTGTCAGGGAGTAATTGAGTTGAATTGGTTTTAATGGGTCTTTATGGGATGTTTGGAGTTATTTCTGTCTGAGGTCTCCTCTGGCGTCCTGGCTCCTCTGGAGGATGGCTTGGCCCTCCGCCCAGTACCGAGGCTGTTCTACACTTTCTCCTCGGCTCTTTCATTCTTGAGCTCTCTTACCCCCTCTCTCTTTCTCTCTGGCTCTCACTTTCCCTCTCGCTGTCGTGAGAGGGAGAGAGGGAGTGATTGCATGGCACTGAAAGAATGAGTGAGTGCTTGTTTTTCCTCCCGCCCTGCTTCTCTCTCTGTGCTGTGATTTAATGGGGGCCTCCAGTTCGCCGAGCACTCACCCCTCTCCGCTAATCGCAGAGCGCCACTTTAAAGGCCCGAGCAAGTAGTCAAGCCTCATCCCGACTCTCATTTGTCACAGAGATCACATGGTGGCGCATGAGTTAGGACCCTGTGGTAGCCGCACAATTACAGGGTCAGCAGAAGGGAGCGAAGCCAGCGGGTCCAGCGGCAAGGACGACTCCTCGGTGGCGGCACAGAACTAAACATTCTCTTCCTGTCGCATTTTGATGGACGGCCTGAGGAAAGTACTGTATGGGAAGACCTGGAGTCACTCACTTGACTAGTGTGTATGTGTGTGTTTGCATACAACTCAAGCACGGCAGGTTTTGTATTTGTCATCACCACTATTTTTAAATAATTTTCGACCAATTTAGTGGCGTAAAAATACAGATCCAACAAATAAGTGTTGGCAACTTCCTCTGGAAAGACTCTCACATGTGTTTTGAAAACTTTAAAAGCACATTATGTGATTCTGCACCAGTCAAACCACATCCCAGTTTAGCTCCAAGTATGGACTGTTTTTATTCACTTCTCATCCCCAAAGTCTCTACACTGTCCTTTTTAGGGTGAGTTAGTGCGCTGTGTCAACTGTATACTGTATAAATATGCCACTGTTTTACTGGATCTTAGATTTCCTAGATTTGTTTGTCTCGTTTTCACTAAGATGACACTTTTGATGCCAAAATATCAGCAATAACGGCATCAGCAGCAGGAGGTAACCTGTGAAAGTAACTTACTGTCAGTCCTCTATAAGCAGTGTATGAAAAGCCATGTGTGCCTGCACATGTGGGTGTGTACCTCCACTATATACACGTACATATGTGGTTGTGGTGTGTGTGCACTTGCCTTTGTGGGGCCCCCATCTGTCTGTGTGTGTGTGAGTGTTGCCATGGGAGAGTGACAGCTCTGACCTTAGCCTCTTGAGGCCATGCCAGGTCATTGGCCGCCAGCCTCCGAGTGGTGAGGTAGTGGTGGGGAGCGCTGGGAATGAGAGCATAGGCTTCATGAAAGCATTGTAGGATAAATGGATGGTTGAGGGATGGATGGAGGGAGGGAGGAGCGAGGAGAAAAAAGGGTGATGAGGATAAGATTGACCGCAGCGTGGAGGAACGATGGAGTCAGGAAGGAAGAGACATAGGAAGAGACAGATTGAAGAAGTAGCGAGGATGGAGTGAATGCAAGAGGACGAGCTCCATGCTGCTCATTAGGTTTGGGTGTGTATGGGAATGGCAGTAAACATAACATTTCCCCTCCAGCCAGCGGAACGACTCCGGCATCTAATGACAGTGCTGCAGCACAATGAGTAGTAAAGCTGCAGCCACCAGAGCTGTCGCCCAGCCCAACTACCACTGGCTACCACCAACCAGGAGCCCTTGTTTTGACTCGCAGCCAGAGCTATGGCAGGGAGCAGGATGTTTCAGGCTACCATCTTACTGAAGTGAGAGGGTGGCTTTATAGATACAGTACAGAAACTGACCTCAAATATTCCATAGAGTAGGAAAAGGGTACAATCTAATGTTCATGTGGACTCTAGCCAAGTGCTACAGTGTGGCACCAAATATTTACCATAAAGTCAGTTGCTGTATGAACCACTTACAGGTTTATCTACACAGCCTTGCATGAGCAAGTTTCCACCCTCCACTGAAACGAAACTGGTGTCATTGAGGTGATTCCACAGTGTCCTAGCTGGCATTTAAATCAAGCACAGCTCCGGGTGTGTATCCTTGCTTTGTTGTGTAATTGTTGTCTGGGAAGATTTTAGTAGCAAAGGACAAGTTGACTAATTTTAGCCTGAGGTCCTCGGAGATTGTTGGCTTTTCTCACAAGCTTGACAGTGTTAGTCAAACATTTTGAATGTTTCCTAAGTCCAAGAATATTTTGCAGAACAGAGCAAATCAAAATGTGAAAGAGTGATGGAGAATTCAAACACACCGTAGAACACAGATTATAAATGCAGTGTTTTATGGAATTATGCCATGAAGCAACTACACCACTCTTTCTTCACCCATTTCATCAGTTTTTCATCACTAATTTGTGCAGAGCAGGACACACATACACAGAGAGAGCCCTTCACCTGTGGAATTATTGACATAATATAATTATAGCCTACATTAGGTTTCTGCTATGACCATATAGTACATGTGGCCACCGCTGTCTCCACATCTAGTTGCTGTCATTTTTTTTTTCATTCTTTTGTTACATTCAGATTTGTGTTAGATTTTGAAACTGTAGTGAATGATGTCAGTGTTATGTAATGTTGCTTGTATGATGTCATTATCACTATCCACTGATGTTTTCTCTGTTTGATTTTGCTGGGAGGCGAGTGCGTCACACGTGTCTCTAGATCACATGATGCAGCCGCGAGGCGTGGGACGTGCTCTAACACATTAATATGGGCGCCGAAATGAAAACCACGTTCCCTAGCCACCACGCACACGTCACACACATGTGTTCCAGTGTTTTTTAAGGCTTGGTTGATCTCCAGAATGTAATATCTCCATACATTCACGCCAAAATATCGGCTGTACTTATGTTTCAGTTTTTTTTTTTTAATAATACATAATTATATTATTGTGTTTTTTTGTTATATATAATTAGAAGTGCATAAGTGATGCCGCCACTAAATAGCAGTTTTATTTGTCACATTCCAAGGCACAATGTAAAGTAAGCAAAGCAGTGAAATAAGGGCAGCGGGGCAGATTGTACAAAACTGCAAAAAAATAGTTTTTCTTTCAATATTTTGAAAAATGTCACATATGGCCTGAAATATTCCAACATTTGATGATATTGAAGCTTACTGTTTTTTTGCCACTGGTGTGTCTTTCTACATTGACTACCATTTCCACCGTCACTACCTCATTGTTGGTGCATGGTCTGCTATTTTCTCACGACTCTTTTTGGAAGAGGATGCTCTTTGATTCACAGGACACAGGCCACTCAGTAATAAACTCATCAGGCACGTGTCCATAACAAAGCGATCCCCCTGCCAGCATGTCTCTCTGAGGTCGTATGGAAAGATTCATGACATGTTTAACTGTCGTGCACTTACCCAAGGCGTACAATTTATCCCCTTGGATACCTCTAACTGATCATCTTCCTACAGAGTCCAATGTACTTCCTGTGGCTCCACCACTCACTTAAAAGTAACGACTTGCCCCCGTTTCGAGTCCCAATTTTACCGACATGAAAGGTGGTTGTCATGGGCAAATAAGAGGACTGGATGACTTTAGGGAAAAGGGTCAAACCGCACGATGAGAGTGTATGGTTCTGTCTCCTGAAAACCCATCCAGCAACCGGAAGCAACTGGGTTAAAGGCTACAGCCACAATTACTATGTAGAAGTCAGAGTGCTGTCACAGCCTCCTGTCGGAGATGTAAAAATGACTGTGTGTGTGTGTGTGTGTGTCCGTCTTATGTTTCTTGAAACGGTGTGTAATTAAACCTCAGGCAGTGAGGTGAGTTGAATCAGAACCTATAGCATTGTCCCTTTTGTGCACTAAATTGAAGCAAAAATGTAAAATAGTTTTTTCTCTCATTAATTTTTAACCACATTAATGTTGTGACTCAAGGGATATACCTGTGTCTCTTGAATAAATATTTCTACAATCAGGGGCAAGGGAAATTCCTGGTCCCCAGAGGATGAATCCTACTTGGATTCAATTTAAATTTAATTTGAGCTGTTTTTAGCCACTCTAGTGGCTCAATGGGTGGCAAAGGCAGTCTGTCCACCACTTTGGTCCAGACTGAAATAAACAATAGGATGGATAACTGAAATTTTGTACAAACATTCATGGTCCCAAAACCATGAATCCTACTTACTGTGGTAATCCCATGACGTTTCCTCTAGCACCATCAGCAGCCAAAGTTTTATCTTATCCAGTGAAACATCCCAATACTCACTGGATAGATTGGCATAAAATTTATATAGATATTCATCAAAGAAGAAGGGGAAAAATCTTAATGACTGGTGATCCCCTGACTTTTCCTCTAGCACCACCATGATAATTAGGTTGCTGTGAAATTTGACATAGATATCCATTGGGGCCCAGAGGATGAATACTAATACCATGTGGGGCCCCAAGAACTCAGATTGCTCAGCATGAGCTGCTTGTGTTTTCTCCAACCACTTCCCCATGCCAGTAGATTGTTGAACATTGATAACATGGGGCTCAATAATCTGCAATTACAGTGTGTTTGATGACATACATCTTGATCACCACTCTGTATCAGTGAATAAAACACCTTAGATATGACTGCATGGAATAGTCTTATCTTCATTATTCAAACAACACAGACCTTCCCCTTGTTGCTTGTATTACTAAGTCAATGAAATAATGTCAACAGAGATTGTGGAATAAAATCAAAGCTTGATTCAGCCCGATCAAATATAATACATGTATCTTTTGTTGTGGTTCTGTCAACAGGAGAAATCCGACTCTGAACTATTAAAAAAGCCCTACAGTGTAGGCGGGACATGGGACTCCCTCATGTCAAGTATAAATCTGGCTCAGTCTTGTATATTTTGATTCACTGGCTGCATAAGAGGTTCAGCAATACAGTGCATGTCTAGTCAGTCCAACAAATACAGCTGTTATATCAAAATATGCAGGGATCAAAGCAAATGTCTCTGAATATGTACCTGGCTATTCATGAGTAATTTTCATAGCATTACAGTGAGAAAATGTCATTGCTTTAATGGAACAGTGGGTATGTTTTTCCTGTTCCTCTGTGACGACAACGCAGTGACTTCAGCTCATCATATGAACTGCATTACCTGTACCAGTGCACCCGGAGCATTTGCTGTCCCAGACATTACCACATTTTGCCATTTTTCGAACATATTGTCATATTGAGTCCTGGCTCGCAGCACTACTTCTGGAATAGCCTACTGAATTCCCTTATGCCAGCTAGTGGACACTTTGCCAGTAACTGTCACTTGTGGTTAAGCAGCATGGATTGGGGACAAGTCCATTAAGTGGGTCATGAGTTTTACCCAGGCCTCAAAGTCTGAAATCCTATCCCTCGATATTGTAAAAACAGTATCAGACTCTTTTTTTCTTTTCCTTGTCAAAAGCATCTGAAGAATGCACTCCCGTTTGCAGCAAGTGCTATGATGAGTGTCCCCTCAGGGCGATGACCAACAGGGAAATCAGGGCAATGCTGGGGTCAATGTAGCCTTTTTTAATACTACATGTTCAAGGCGTGAATGTTGCCTCTTCATTCCTCCTCACCCCTTCTGTATAAAAGGTACAAACACATAAAGGGGGGGCATCGCTGTTCTGGCAATAAGCCGACTTAGAAGGTAGTCACAGAGCCGGATGGGCATCCGTGTGTGAGTGAGAGCCAGCGCGGCGGGACAGACGCCAACACCGTTGTTGCACATCACGCCTCTGATCTAAGAATGCCGGCAGGCTATCTAAATTCACACTGGGGCAGCATTATGCTTTGTTTGGTTCATTGTAAACATGCAAAGCTGGCACATTGAGGGGTCTTCCCAACAACAATATATCTGGATCTCTGTTTTCAAAGAGCTAGTGTAAATTGGAAGTTATGTTAACACAGGCTTTAAGTGTATGTGTGTGTGTGCGTGCGTGCGTGCGTGCATGCGTGCATGCGTGTGTGTGTGCACATGTGCGTGTGTGTGTATATATAAAAAATGAAGAATGGGTTCAGCATCAGGGCAGAGTAGGAGATTGGGCAGCGGCTCTGTTTATACACAGGACCTGCATGAGTCATCGCGTGAAGGCGAATCTAACAGCAGCATGTCATATCAAGACATCGCCCCACTCTCAACCGCTCGCTTGATTTCTCCTCACTGTGCAGATTGCCAACTGTTGTTATTGTCTTCCAGTGTTATTAATTTCCACATTCCTGAAGATAGTGTCATATAATCAGTGAATTTTGCAACTAAACTCATTCACCTCAACTGGTTAAAGCTTGCTAAATATGCAGGCTAAACTGACACGAGCACTGAATTCTGTGCATTAAGGTTCAAATTTAAAGACTTAAAGAGTCCTTGATTTCCACCCTCTAAAAATATCCATACACAATACAGTGCCCTCCAGTGTGCACCACCAAATATTAGTGTTACTCTGCTGACTCATTTAGCCACCAGTACCAGTCGGTGATAGTGGTACAGTTTGCCACAGTTATTTAGTGCTTCACAGCCAAACCCAGGACCTCAGCAATGTAAACATTTGCCTGTTTAGCATTAGCATGAAGCCCCAGAATGCCCCTGTGTTTGATATTATGTGGTCCTGTTGGAGGGAAAAAATGTCAGGCCTAATTTACAGAGCCATATGCACATGTGATGCTTATTTTCAGAGGCTTAATTAGTTATGAAGGCTCTTTTGGTTTGGTTTGTGGCTTTGAGGGAACAGAGAGGCATGTCATATTCAAATGGAGCATGTATTGTGTAGTGTCATCATTTCAGTGGAAAATCAACCCACATTCTTAAACATGGACCAGGGATTTCACTCAAACATATAAGTCTCTACACATGTAGTTCTCAATTTAAAATTTAAAATTCTATATAATGGAGACAACAGGAGTTGAGTTTCAGTTGTATTTACACAATTTATTGCTGGAAATGAAAAGAAATAAAACAGCCGAGAAAGGGTTTGCTGAGGTAGCAGAGAACAGACATAGCTTTGGTCTGGACCAGTGGCAAGTGGAAGAGATTATAGTATAGTATTGGTTTTATGCTGTGGTAGATAACGGGTGGAGCAGAGGCATCCTTCGGCAGTAATGTCAGGTTACAGAAAACCCAAATGCAAATGCCTGGGAGGCTGAGACCTCTAATGTCCATGATTGTCCCGTTGGCCATGTGTACCAGCCTAAATCAGCCCTCCAGTTCATACTGTCGTGTCGTGTCCATTTTATACATGCACACACATACTCGCAGAGCAGCACAGCCAGACACACATGCAGCCTGAGGGTAGTAAGCAGATATAGCATACCACAGCAGGCAGTATGTGAACCAGTCTTGGTTGGTAACACCCATCTCCCGGGCCACATGCAGCCTCACCAGTGGCACCTCCAGTAGTTGAGCTCTAACCTCCACAGTGTGTCTCTAACACACACAAATACACCCACAGACTTGCACAGACCTTTGTGTCTAAGCACACATGTAAAACCAAAAATTAATTTTGAAAATGTTTCTCCGTCTGTTGTTTTCTGATTGTGCAACTGGCAGAAGCTACTTGTGTGAATATTATTAAAAAAAAAGGTTTGTTTGATTAGAGGGATATTAGGTTCTACAGAAGATAACCCATTTATTTCCTCAGTGATCAGACACGCAGCTGGTTTGACACTATAAAGGGTTAATTCCCGAACCTTCTGTAATCATCTGTGTGTGTCTTTGTTTTTCAGTCAGTGGTGAAAACCGGACGTTTGCTCATCAGTCACGAGGCTCCAGTCACCGGAGGCTTTGCTGCTGAAATCAGCTCCACAGTGCAGGTGAGTGTGTGTCTGTGCCTGTGTGTGTGAGAACATACTGTATTTGATGAGATTTTATTGGGCTCTGTCGCTCCCAGGGGTAGGAGGTGGTCTTCAAAGGTACCGGTCTTAATAGGTTGGAGTGGTTTTGTCAATAAAAGCTCCACTTTGTAATAAAGCTAAAATAGCCTTTCACTGAATGCCTCAGAGCAGCAGAGGCACTGTGCTACCCCCCACCACAACCCTGTATTCAGCTACAGAAGTGTTTGACAAGGCATTGGGCAGGGAGTTAGCGGCAGAAGGGGATCCCCAGAAAAATGAGCAACAATAGTCATTTAATTCACAATAGATTTTCTCAGAGCGGTTTAAGAAGGGCTTTTTGTCATGAAATTCATTTTGATTACCATTATCCTTGTTTCACAGTGTGCACAACAGAAAACTCAACAATTCTAAACCAATTCAGAATGTTTTTGTGTGCCTCCGAAGGATGAAATATTTTTCAAATTGGGTCTGTTGTAGGAGGGGTTGTGACATTAAAACACTGACAGCACCTAATATGCTACAGTTTGAAGTAATTTGCGCTAAAAATCACACTGCTCCTCTTCCAAGGTGTAACTCCATCAAAGCTAAAGAGAGAGATGATATGAATACAGTTAGATTGGGTGTGATTTACCAATGATGTATGTTCTCACTTAGAAATCAAAGCAAAAGCTGCTTCAGATCTTGCCTCACAGTCATCATATTTAGTATCAAAATGAATCCAGTAGTTTTATCTGTACATTCAGGGCTATGCAAACAGAAACTGCTAATGGCTAATTCAGCTTTTCCATGGTCTGAATTGGCTAAAATGTAAACCATTATACAACAGTTAGTTCAGACCAAGTTATGTGATTGGATGAGAGTCATTCCACAAGTGCTCATATAGAGTACAACAGCACTGTGATGAAAACCTGTGGACATACAGGCAAAAAGAAAATCTTATGATTTTTACATTGCATAAAACTTTTATGAACACTGTCCTAGAACATATAGAGTACCAACAACATACAGATTAATGGGATTTCTGAGCAGTCCAACATCTTTTGAAAAGTGAGTTAAAAGCCTCTAAAAGTGTCATGGACTCCATGTGTTAATGAATACCAGACGACTAATTACATTCTACTAAGGAGTAGCTTCGCTGTGAATCTGTAAAGCTGCACAGAGGGTGTTTTCTGTCACTCGTCAGGGACTGCTGATACAGTGGCGCTAACTACCCATATAAGGTTTACGAAATATTGCTTGTTGCTGGCAATAGAGAAGGCCTGGACACTGTAACCAAGACATGCCAGAGACAGCGGATGACAAAGTCTGAGCTAAGTGTGATGCATGACTAAATGAAAAGTCCTCCCCTTCCCATCATCCTAATTACATCTATATTTGCGTGGTGAGATAATTATCTTCAGTATGTGTGGCGTTTTCTCCCTGTGACTTCCACTCTCCTCTCAATGAGCAGTTTGTGTCTGAACAATGACAACTCTCCTTTTTGTACCTGCCTCCTCAGAAGTCATCAGAGTAATCGTATGCACAAACACTGTATGTGTTACCTGGAGCAGTTTCCTTGTTTCTGTGCATGAAGTCAGAGTTGAAGCTGTAAAATCGATCGATCCTCTCCTCATTTACTGTCGGTCAGACGTTGCTCCCTCCCCCCTGTGGGTGAGGGCTGAAATGGTCAGTGAGTCATCCCCCTCATTTCCATGTTTCCACATTGTGTATGGGTGATGTAAGTTGTTGGTGTGTTCACTGATTGCATTGAATTGCAGTTTTCACATGGCCTCAAGCAAGTTGGATGCTCTTGTTGGAAAGAAACCTTTGGAGTGGTTGCTGGTTGTGTTTTAAAAAGGATACAGTTTGACCCACAGGCCGCTGTCACACTGTTAAACTCTACATTACATTAGAGTTACTCCTTGTTCAAAGAGACTGCGATATGCTCACTTTAAACACACACCATCTTTCTCTCTTATAAAAGGTATAATGGCCTCCAGTAGCCTATAACAGTCAATCAGCCATTCCTCATAGGTGATGTTTTAATGCTCAGCACAAGAGACTGTAGTATCTCTTAATAATAAACCGTCTGCTTCACCTAGCAGCAGTTATCAAGCTTTGCCTTAATATCTTTAACGTGCTTGTGAGAACTATTGTGGCCAACATACAAATGTTTGGAACCAGGGGTATAAAATTCAAATAGGTCCAGTTGGACAAAATTAAAATAACATCTCTAATAATAATTAAATGTTCTTTTCTCATTTCAAGGAAAATAAACGCTGTAATAAGTAAAACGTACATAACAAGGAGCTTTTGAAAAATATATTTAATTAAAACGAATTGCTTAATTTTAGGAAAATTGAATAAAAAGTATAGCTTGACTTTTCCTTTTTTTTTAATAACTCCATTTCACATCTTATTTGTCTTAACCAGTTTTATAATAACAGTCTCAACACATCTTTACAACTGAAAAGCTTGAACACCTCCTTGTGTCTTTCTATCCCTCTTATATCCCACTTTTCCCACTTATCTGATGTTGTCTATCATCTCTTCTCTCCCTGCGTGTATCTAACTCACTGATTCAAATCACAATCATTGGCTAAGTAGCATGACAAGACCAGTACGGTTAAGGCTAGAAAAGCCGCGCCGGTTGAAATGGAAACACTTAATAAATTTGATAATTCTCAATAATTTATAGGTTATAGGTCCAGGTCCAGACGGGACGGCATCTGGATCCGAGTCCAGATCCGGACCGTGGTCCGCCTATTACTGACTTCTGGTATATACCAAGTATATGGACGTACAGTAGAGAGGTGGATTATGCTGCTTAAGTGCTTTGAGAGGAGTTTGTGGCTGTTTTGATTGTTTTTCCTTCACTGTGAATCTGGGTCACCATTGGAATCCATTATAACCGCTGTGAATCTAAGCTGACTGCAACCACCACAGCCTGCGAGAGAGCAGAACATCTTTCACATCTGCAGTGGATGATATTCAAGAAGACAGATTTTGGAAGTATTGTTTTAATTCATCAAATTCACCAGATTGCAAAGTGAGGTCATAACCTCAAAAAAATAATAAGTGGATGTGGTGGAGGCTAGGCTGTACATTTCTAGATAAAATATGATTTCAATATTTTATTTTTTAATTTTGAGTTTCTCACCCAGAAAGGCATGATCAGGATTTTCTGTAACACTTCTTAATGAAGTCATTTTTAATAATTACATTTATTAAGTATCTTTTTATGCAGATAGAAACACAACATAATTGTAATTATTTCTAATGTTTTGTCCACAACCATTTTAATTGGGTATTAATATATTAAAAAATGCCTTTTTAATAACCAATTCAATATAATACCAGCGCTCACTGCAGCTTCAATACTTCACATAGAGATAGATCAACTAGGGTTTTAACTAACAATTATTTTCATTATCAATTAATGTACTGATTTTCTTGATTTATCAATTGATCATTTGGTCTGCAAAATGTCAGAATATGGTGAACAATGGGCATCGCAATTTACACATTGACATTTTCAAATTGCAACAGAGGAAAAGGGGCCCAAAACTCTGAAACCACTTTGACAACGGCCTTGATAATGGGATGATAAGATGCTAAAAATAAGCTTTTAGCAGAAATATTGAGTCACACATCCTCAGAAACTTCAACAACATCCTGACTTTGAGGATATCAGAGTGAGACTAATACAGATCAACAGCAGTGTGCATTAAGGTCTTAACTTGTACCACACCTCCTTGTTTACTCGTGTGGTCTCGTTGGCAATCAAGGGACAAAAAGATTAACTGGTTGTCAGTAAAGCTTGTGTAGTCCAGCCACTGTTGTCTCGGTTGTGTTGTTTTAAGTTAAGTCTGTTATTTCTGGAGAGAGTGGCTTCAAACACTACCTATCAACCTTGGGCGCTTCCAGAAAGATCCATTTATGGATTTGATTTTCTATTTCATATTAAGAACAGAGGGGAGTTTGGTAGTTCTTGGCAGGTTTTCCTTTATCAGACTTTGGCTGCAGCCCTCATGATTTAATAATGTGTCATTGGTTGGCCCTTCCCCGAGTGTTTGGCTGATGACTGAATAGGACAGAGTAGGGCAGAACGAGATGTGGCTAAAGACAATGCTTTCATGGACCTCAGGGATGCACAGAGAGAAGTGGTGAATCACCCTCCTCCCCTCAACTCTACAAACCACTACAGACTTGACTATAGTTGATTCCAAAAAGTCCAAGCTTTGGCTGATCAGTTTGGCTTCAGAGAAATATAATAATTTTTCCACTGGTTGCGAAAGATGTAATGAAATGCTGTATAATTGTGACCACTATGAGAACTATATAACTATTGGCTGCTCAGAACGATTAGAGAGAAGTGCAGATAACATCCCAGATGTACAAAATAGTATTACAGAAGGTATTTTTGTAGCTAAAGTTGTCTATTTTCCACACAGCCATACATCACACTGCATTGAATCGTGTGGCACTGTCACTGATGGGGTCTCAGAATTAACTATGGGGCCCTTGGATTTACTGCTTCTAGTTCCACTGTTTAATTCGAACCAACAGCATCCAACATCCAGCCCAGCATTTCCTGCAGAGTTGTGGTACTATTCTGGGATGTGGTTCAAAGGCTACCGACTCCACTCCAGCCCAGTTGGTGTTAGCTTAGGATGAAGGTTTTCATGTTTTCTGCCTTCTGAATCAGAAACAGACCACCGGTCTCCTGTCAGACTCTACTGACTGAGAATCTCAGGAGTCCCAAGGCCTGGGGCGTTGTGCTGCACTGTAAAAGTCATGGTAGCCCCCCTGTGACTTTCTCCATCAGGAGATACACTAAATTGCCTTCAAAGGACAGTGTTTATACAGGAAGGCTCCTTTAGAGGGCTTGTGAATTGGATACAGGTACCATCACGTTGGTTAAGGGAGTTATGGAGGTTATATAATGTTGGACCGCTGCTGCTTGTTCCTATCAGTTGCTTAATACCCTAAAGCTTGATTCACTCATTAGCCATTTCTTCCCTGTAGGATGTTGTGCAGAGTCATCTCTCAACGTCTGAACTCGGATCACTAACACAAGTCAAATACCCTTTATTTGCTGAGTTAAATGTCAGTTTATCTTATTCACTAGCACCATGACAACCCATCACAGACCAGACAAGATTATTGAGTGGAAGAGAAACCACTTTATTTGTCTTAAAAGTTATAATCCTTAAGACTTTCATGAAATCAAGCATCGTTTTGATACTTTATGGGCAGTGTTTTTCATGAACTGCCAGTAAATGTATTTGCATTCAGTAGGTACTTCTCTATATAGTAGTTTGCACTGTTAATGGTGGAGTCTGCCATTCAAGTCGCCCTCACACACATAGAATCCAGTGTTACTATTTGTAGTTTTATTTAGTTGACACAATCTGAGCTGTTAATTTATTTCATTGCATTTTAATAGGATGCCTCAATTTTTCCTGTGAAGAATAGTAGAAAATAGAATCCCTCTTTGTTTTATTTTTTTCATTAAAAAGCTTTTATGTTAAAAACATCGAGGAGGTGGAAATGACCTGTAATCTACTACAACAGCTCTAATGGAAAATTTAGCATAATGTACATTTCCACAGTACTAATTCCATTAGTACAACAGAGTCGTGACGTACTCCACCACTGCTGCTCAGTTTCGTCTTTTTACACTAAAATTAATTCCAGTTGTTTCTTTTTTGCTCCTGATGGATGTAACGCTGCCATCAACAAAGCTCAAAACTCTACCTACAGAGGGAAAGCTGCAAGACCTTTAATCTGAAAACTCTGGAGGAAGTGTTGAGTTTCTTTCATAGTAGCGTAACATGATTCCGGGAACAGTGTGAACATTATGCTTGCTGTACCAATGGAGTTACTGCTGTTACATGACGGAAGTTTTCAGTTCGCATTAACTTGAGAACATGCAAAATTAGAAATTGTATATTTTATGTTTTGCCCTGGCCTTTATTTGGGACAAGCCTTTATTTGTTTGGACAGACAACACTGTAAATTATACAGTAGTCTTTAGGACAGTGCATAGTTGGCTTGTCCTAATTGGCTGTACATTGTGAGACTTGCCTCAGCTAACATCAGAGCTGCACTTTGTCATCGCCAGCTGTGCTGATAAGAAATGCTGATAGCAGTTTTAAATGCATACATTTGGAATAGTACCACTTTATCATTTAGCATTTAGATGTGTGTTGTATGAATTTAAGAAGAGATCTATTAGCTGACCACTCAAAGGCTATACAGTACAGGCTAGTGAATATTCTTTGACCTGAACATCACTGAGAGGTTCAGAAACATGTTGAAGGCTTGAAACCACTTTCAGTCTGTTCTCAGTTCATATCAAGCTGGTATGGAGGCTTTGTTAGCTGGTATAGCCTGTGATATTGGCACTTGTGGGTGTTTCTGACTTTTGTGTGACTGGAGACACAGTATCATCACTGCAGCTCTAAGCCCCGGCTCTTCTGTATTTTTAAATTCTGCGCCACTGCAGGATGTATGTTTTTTGTTTCTTGCCATGCCACATAGTTTTATTCTGACATTCAAGTGTATTACATATAATGATGCACTTCCCAAAAGATAAACACCGATTTGAATGAAATCTGAGTTGTGTGGCCATCCTCCGTCCAGCTGTGGTGGCAGGCAGGCAGTCAGACTACTGTACTTTTCTCCCACTTCCAGTAAATGTATTTAAAGGAGATTACAGATGTGATCCAGACAAAAAAGCAAACTCCCTGCTACTGTCTGACTGTTTGTCTGTAGTAGGGCAGGGAATAGATCTTGAGGTTGTAATCTCAGCGGACACGGGTAATCACATTGTCACTTCCATCAATACACTGGGATGAAAAGAAAGCAAGATACCTTGAGCAGTTATTTTCGGTGCTTGTTGGAAAAGTTCCTGTCCTCTTCAGTGCCTGCAGAAATGCACCGTTTCATAAATACCTTTTTGAAAAAAGCTCATTCACTGCATATCATGTTGTGAAATTGATATTGGAAAAAATATAACTTTTCAATTCCAAAGGTGCACAGAGGCATATTTATGGATTCATGGAAATTTTATGATTTCTGTTCATCTGGATCTGACAAGACAAAACCCTCTCATGTCTGTCTGTCAAATCAAAGAGGATAACATACGCATCCAGATTTGCTCCAGGCCCAGTCTATTCAAGTACACTCCTGTTTGACTTTGACATTCCCAAGTTTGTGTGATTCTGCTGAATGAGACTGAACTCTGCCCAAGAAAACAGCAGTTACATTTTGTGAGCCAGGTGCCAGATATGGCATACATTAATGACGTTTAATTAATGCTTAAAACAAGACTGAACTGTTACAGTGAGCTCATGTGTATAGAATCCACTCCTGAAGAGCCAAACAAACCTATGACATGGTCCTGGTGTAGCCTGCTGGAGGCTATGCGAGCAGAAACACAGAACGTGCCTGCAGTCTGCAGCTTACTGTAGCACTGAATCTGGATTCCAGATTCCACAACCACTGGCTTCCTCCTCTGCTTGCAGTTTTTTTTAATGCAACTGAGTTTGACTACGCTTCAAGCTTAGTTGTCTAGGGCTACATAGGCCCTAAGGCCATGGACATTTGTCAGCACATGAAAGCAATGCTCTTAAGCAAACTGAAAGGGGAAAAAAAAATACCAAGATTAGGCTTTCGCGTCACTAGTAGTGCAGTTGTTGTCAGGATCTGCCACAGCCTGTTGGAGAGAATTAGACTCAGGTTGTTCTGAAGTCAGTGAGGAAGTAGGAAACAGAGCAATGAAAAGGAAAGGAGGATTTGTTGAACTAGTTGTCTCCATTCAGTTTACGTTCATTAAAGCTAATCGCAGTTAATTAGCCGGGTGGAGCAGACTCCCAGTCCTACGGTGCAGGAGTCCAGCTGCCAGGCAGATAACAATGCCAGCAGCACTGAGCCCTGCACAAGCTCCCCCTGGTTTTGGGTTTCATTCTTACTGGCACCAGAATGAGAGACCCCATGACTTCTGGGCTGGCCCTTCTTCACTAGCTTTACTGGCTTACTAACAGATTGTAACACACTAGATGGCTGTTCCCTTCTGGCTGTCACATTTTCAAAAAGACAGTTTTAAATTAATTTGAACTGACACTTAATCTGTTTGAATTAATTCAAATGACACTCGTAAAACGTTGCAGTCACAGGCTGTAGCTTTTTGGTTTAGTTTGTTTTAGTTTGAATATTTAGTTTTGTTTCCCATGTTTGAACACCAGATCAAAGAGATGGTTTGATTTGTATTGAAATTTGTCATCCCATCATAAATCATACCACCACCTCCACAGCCCTCCCACCCTGCCACACATCCTTTATCCGTTACTGTTGCACTGTTCCACTAAAATCTCAAGCTATCGGATTGATATTTTCCCCATTCACCTGTTACATTAACTGCTTGATACATCTCTTCCTGCTTGGCAAACATTTCATTTTAGTAACACATCCAAGACCTGACATCCAGACTGGAAAGCTCCCTCTGTACCATGTCAGCTCCACAGGCATAGAGAGCAGCAAGCTTCTGCCACAGCCTCCCTCTGTTTCTCTTGTTGTGTTGTATTTTTTACAGGCTGTAAAAGCACCAAAGCACAAAAGGCCTCCTCATCAAGTCTGACGTTCCCCTGGACTCTGCCAGAAGTTTTGTAAGAAATGAAAAACATAGTGTGAAACATACAAGTCCTGCCCTGCTTAACGCCATACAACGGCATGGCAGCCAATTGGGTGGGTTCGTAATGAGGGATTACACGGATGGCTGAGTTTGTGATGCTGTCGGTGTCATAAGGAACAGGTTAAAGTGTGTGCTGTGTCGAGACACACATCTACAAACAGGCAACACACACAGACGGTGCTGTGTAACTTGTGGTTGCTGGAGTTGTTTGTAGGACAGTATAATCTGAGAGAGGGTACTTCAGGTTTGTTTCTGCAAATCTGTGTGCATGCGTCCAAGTGTGTTCATTTAACTCATCAGGGGGTTTGTCCCATTTGGAGTGTTTTGGCCAACTTCATTCTGCTTTGTCTCCATGGGAAGAGGTCAGAAGCCAATATAGAGACACGAGTCATGGCTTGTTTTGCACTCAGGCCAAATTGCCTGAGCATTGGCCTTCTCTCTGAGGAGCCTGAATGAACCTTTTTTGCTTGTCAGGTACAGTAATAGAAATAAAATGAAGCTGTTTGACCACCTCTAAAACAACTATTCTACACTTGATGTCCCAGTCAATCCACTTCTTATAGTTTTGGAAACTGGGGGGTATGCACAAGGACTCATAAAGGTTATACTAGGTGTCTATAGTTCTGTGAGCGAGAGGGTTGTTCAGGGTTGCCAAGAAGACAGCTGATGTTGGTTTGCAACAAATCCCTTTAGACCAAACTGCCGAGCCAAGGAAGTGTCTGTACTTGATTGTTTGAATGTGGTAAAAATTATGAAACTCCCTCAAATTATAAAAGCAGAATGTGCAGGCGTAATGCGTTTAAATCAGCATGGTAACAAATGGCAACAATTGTACAAATTAAAAAAAAATAAATAAATAAATAAAAAAACGTATCTACCCTCCGTCTCTTCTCTATATTACTGAACATTACTCTCCTCACATCCTAAACAATACCTGGAGGACCTTAAGTGAAGATTTTTTTGACGACAGACTGTTGTTTTGTGGCCACACTGTTTCTATTTTCCCGCTCACTTAGTTACACTGCTGGCAGTGATTTACTTTCTGTTGCAACTGTGCAATAGAAACAGGGTCCCATCTTTTTATCATAGAGTCCAGTGCATTAAAAGGTAGGTGATTGTGCTTCCTCTGGTAACCCACTCTTAAAGATTCAAAGTCTTGACTGAACGTACTGCTGACATGCTACAGCCCATACAGTCACAGTCTGGACATTTAAGCTTGGTTTCCCTGCCAGAATGAGTCTGGTTTGAGCGCTGACAACATTGCGACAAGAATGAGAGTAGTTTTTCCTCATCTGTGTTATTTTTTTCTTCCTGCAGGAGGAGTGCTTCCTGAATCTGGAGGCTCCCATCAGTAGGGTCTGTGGTTACGACACACCCTTCCCCCATATCTTTGAACCCTTCTACATCCCCGACAAGTGGAAGTGCTTTGATGCGATCAAGAGGATGATCAACTACTGAACCCCCGTCAGGTAGAGAGATCTGACAGCCTCCTTTGAAGTTAATTTGTGAATGGACACAAAGTAATTTTTATTCAGTTAGTGTATATTTAAGCCTGTCAACAACTGCCTTATAATCTGCTTCATTTGTGCCAGTAATGTAGTTGTGACGACATGAAGAGGTGACTTCATTACAACCCCAAATGTTTTCCTACCCTACTACTAGACCACTAACCAAGTGGGATTGCCTTTTATTTCCCAGCTCACATTGGTTTTTATCTGTCAAATGGAGTAAATACTAAATAAAAAAATTACATTTGACCATATAGTTAAAGAGGATATTGTAGTGGTGGTTTGCACACAGGATAAAACTATACAGAAAACTGTGTGGGAGCATTAAAAGATGCATGCTCCAAATTTGAGGTGGTGTTGCTACTGGCAGTTACTTACACTGACATTAAATTTGGCCATGATGTAATAATGATGGAAGTTTGCAGCATGTCGCCAGGCAGCCAGCAGCAAGAGCTTAAAATATTTATTCAAGATAAAAAAAAAGTTAAATACAGTTTATAAAAAAAAACAAAAAGAGAAAAAAATCAAGGCAGCATTCCAGCCATGAAATACTGAATGATGTTAGTGGACTTGAGAGAGGCGCATGAAAAAAAGACGGGTCGAAATCAATGCAATAGAGTTTGAAATATCCCGACTTTTAATGTGGGTCAAGTTCCAAAAACACTGGTGCCTTCATTTTCCATTATGCAACTTGATGGAGTCTTTCGTTACACCCTACCTGACTGGTAAATCCTCACATGGGGGCGCCTCGACGGTTCACCTGGTAGAGGGCGTACCATTAAGGCTTAGTCCTTACTGCAGCTGTCCTGGTTTGATTCCGACCTGTGGCCCTTTGCTGCTTGTAATCCCCTCTCCCAGCTTTCCTTTCTCTCTCCCACTGCAGCTAGAATAAAAACATAAAAAAGCCAAAAAAAAAATGCCTGCTGTAAAAATGACTGCAACAGTCAGAGTTTTAAGGTTTTATCGTATTGAGAGCAAATTTCACTAATGATTGTTTTCATTGATGTTTAACTTGCAGATTATTGTCTCACTTTAATTTGTTTTTTTACAGAATGTCCAAAATGGTAAAAAAAAAAATAAGCCTTTTACGGTTCACCTCTTCAAGTCAGTGCTCGCTGACAATCGAAAAACCCAAAGATATTCAGTTTAAACACCACTACACAAAAAACTGAACCAGTCTTCATAACTAAGTCAAAGTCTACAGTCCTGAATGGAAACTAATTTGGCACATTAAAATGTCAGTAGTGCAAAGTTTGTATTCCTGTAGTGTTTGTGCAACAGCGACATCCAGAATCGAAACTGTGTAGAATGATCTATTAGATTTTTCAGTAAACATTTAGGAAACACTGAAGCCACATTCCTCATACGCCTTTTGAATTGTCCCAACAAATGCGTATTGTCTGTGTCTTGTTGTGTACAATAGCAGTGGACAGCACCTGAATTCACTGGAAAATTCTATTAGTAAGCGTTACAGAGGCCAGTAGCAAATTGTTGATATATCACTCAACCGTACAAGCCTTCAATGTGCTCAGGGATGTGTTTACTCTATGTGGACATGCTTCCTTGACTCTGAAGCCCCTCGATGTGAAGCTCAAGTGTCTTTAGGATTCTGAGGCATCTGTTTTGGGTGGATACACACCTGTATTTAAAGCTTCTGACTTGTATCAGACCACCCAAGACTGATTTTAGTGGCAGGTGTTAACAGCACCTACACGTCATTGGATATGCCCCACTGAGTTGTGTCACCCCATGCTGCTATCTCATTGTTGGTTGGACTATTTACTTTCATTAGTTGCAGTAGTGCTGAATAATTCCTTTTTGGACAGTCAGACTGTTTTGTAATCCCCCTTTAATTGTCAGTGTCATCTTTAGTCATAGCCATTAAAACTTTGGCCTCAATGAATAAAGAGGAAGGAGCCATTAATAAAATACTTAATTGAATCCAACATGTCACCTCTCATCTTCACTGCTCAGCATCTCCATCCAGCTCGACTTTTCCTCCTCGTCTGCCATCTGCTGTCACGCCAAGTTATTCTCTTTAACTCACTGAACCTCTCTCCTTTTCCAGGGCCAACTTCTGGTAGTCCTGAACTCTACGCTCTCCCCCTTTTCCTCCTCCTTCATCCAATCAGTGGAGAGCAGCCAGGAAAAGACACTTTGTTGACCATCCAATCAGGAAGCAGTATCCAGATGGGCTCCGTGTCCCTCTGTGTCATCCAGCTAAAAGACTGTTACATTAACTCTGGGTTAGGGAACCTCCCTCTGTGGCAAGGGAAACTGACTTGATCCAGTCTATATGAAGAAACTCTCAAATTTAATTTCCTCTTAAATAAAAGTTGAATACTGTGGGGGAAACTGTATTTGGTTGCATTTTGTGACTATCTGCCTTTCTGTGCTGTTACTTTAGATTGATTGTGTCCAGCAGTGCTCTAATCTTTATTTAGTTTGACATGAACTGAAACTTATTGTACTAAAAATGGATTTGTGGTTTTTAAGGAAAATAAAATTATCAGAGTAGGTATGGTGATTTGCATTGCTTCAAATTTCTTGGGATTTTTACTGCATCATTTTGGCAGCAAGACACAAACAAGTTACTTATCCTACACTTCTGGTCACATGATTAAGAGAAATTTATATCTTACCAGACTGGTAAAGTCTGAATTTTATACATTTTCTGATTTTTACAGCGCCAGGACCTGTTTTACAACACGCTGAACACATTGCATTATATAGTAATTTATCAGTAAGCTGATCGCTCCATTCTGTCCATAGGGGAAAAAACGAACAAACGCTTTTCATTTAAAGTACTTTGATTTAAAGATTTAAAACTGTAAAACTGCATTACATCATGGCCACTGTCTGAACTTTTGTCCTCCTGTAAAGTTTAAAGGCCTTTCCATTTTATCACTGCTTCCATAAGAAAATTGTCTTTCCTTGTTAAACTCGTTGTTTATCTCTTACCATTTAAAATTTCACTATGAGAGCCATAGACTCAATCCTCTGTCCATCTGCTGCATGTGTTTCTGAGAAATCATGGGTAAACTATTACTTAAACAACCATGAAAACTGCCCGTCAGAAACTGGAGGTCTGCCCGTGCCTCCATTAACAGACGCTGGCGAAAAACAAATGGTGTCCACAACCGCTCTGCCACTCATACAGCTAGTGTGTGTGCAGGGAATGCAAGCGTGTTAGGAAAATCAACAGTGGAAGTGTAAAGCCTGTTAACTTCTAGAAGAAGCAGTGTTTATAACACTGTGGCAGAATTAGATGGAGTGATTATATACTGACAGCCACAGAAAATCTTCAGGGGGGTAAAAAATGAAACATCAGGATGGCATTTAAGCAAAGAATCAACAAATTTAAACAACTTCTCCTCTGCAGACAATGAATGTGCTCAGCAAATGTCTTGGAAAGATTTTATAATTCATGTGTACAAGTGGAAGTTTTGCTCTAAGGGTGAGGCAAAAATCAGTTCATCTTTCTTTGACTATGATTATTTACAAAGTCTCAGGGTATATCAGTCATTTTGTTCCATTAGTTACCTTCTTGAAAGTTAATAATTTGAGTTTATCACCTAAGTCGACCAATAACCTCTGGGGAGTTTAAAAAGTCTCAATAAAAACTAATTTTTGATTTTCCCAATAAATCTTGAGACATGTTATATTATAAAATATGTGTCCAGAGTTCCCAAGGTGGTGCTCGAGAGAAGCTCGAAACAATGAGCTAAACGAGGCTAAAAGCTCTGTAGAGCTGGGTTTTATTTCACAATGGCATTTTGCTTCAGTGTTCATGTGAAGCATAAAGCTGTATTCTTTTTTTTTTTCTTTTTTTTTTTTTAGCATTTTTGTATCATCACCTCATAATGTTATTGTGTGTTAGCAAACTTGCCTGATTATACATCAAGCTGACATGTAGCAACATTAGCATTCATTTGAAGTCATGTTTCTGTGCCACCTGGCCAACATAAGTATTTTTTTTTTTTTTTTTTAACTGTACTATCACCTGAGAGAAACGACTTACTCTTTAGCAGCTAAATTCTTCAATAGATCGTTTATGAAAGTGGTCTCAGACTTGGACCCCTGCTAAACATATTCATTCACTGCCTGTTTGTCCTTTTAGTGCTGGATAAGTAGTGCACACTGGGTTTATCAGAGCTTGCAGAGCCAGCTGCCTGGTGCGGCCGGGAAGAGGTTGATGCTGCAAATAAACCAACGACATTAAAGCTTCAGGCTGTGAAAACCAAAAACAATGAGCTGATGTTGAAACACTTAGTATAGCTGAGGGGAACTGGTGTATTTTTGATAATTCACTGTGAGATACCCCATTCACATTAAACATAGTCATTTGATCCATTGTTAATATAAAAATGTTGATTAGTGCAGCTTTAATGCAGGTTCAATGGGGCTGAACTGGCATCAAACCACATTAGTTTTATTTTAAAGTTACAGCTGTGAATCAGACAATCTGCTGTCATTGTATCCCAGGTGTTTTTCAGTTATTCACTGTCTGTGGAGCAGCTGCATTTCCCTCTGGATTACATAATGGCCACAGTCTGTCCTGTCCAAATTGATAAAAGGAATTAAGCTGTACAATGGTGAAACAACTTAAATGATATATCCAGGTGCTTAAAATGATCTCTTAATTTTCTCTTAGCATTTTGTAAATTAGTGTCACAAGAATTTGTTACAAGGAATTAACACTAGTACCACTGTTGAGACATTTAGGCATTAGCTGATTCGTTAGTCCAATCCCATGTGTTTTTTTTTTTCTTCGTTTGTTTGTTTTTCTGGGGTTTTTTCATGCTGTTCAGTCCCATCTGAAGAGCATGTTAGGACAGAGAACCATCGTACTCCTCTGGGGTCTCCTGCACGTTTTCACCAACACATAAGAGAAGACATAAACATGGAAACTGCTATTTTGTGATATGTAAACCTAAAAATGACTTATTTATCTCTCTAACTCTCTGTGGTTTAGCATATTTTCTTCATGCTGTTATTTTTTTTTTGTAAATGTACAGTTTACAATCCACAAACGTGTGCTTGCTGCTTTTGATGTAGTTCTGACACTGTGTACAGTATGGAAGCCTTATGGTCATTTACTCCTCATGCAGTTTGAGCCTGTGGGGGAAGAATAATGAACCTGCTCATGAAATGTTTACAGTGGAGGCACATAAGACGGACCAGCTACACTACATGGCCTCATGCCTCAAGGTCTTTGCTTTTAATTTGTGTCTAAAGTGCAGAACTCAACCCATCAGTGGAGTTTAGGAGAAAGGTGAGAACAACTGTGA
Source organism: Seriola dumerili (assembly GCF_002260705.1). NCBI lineage: Eukaryota > Metazoa > Chordata > Actinopteri > Carangiformes > Carangidae > Seriola > Seriola dumerili. The sequence goes on along the minus strand of NW_019174446.1, from coordinate 3,815,112 downwards.
CTTTAATAAATTAACAATGTTTTCCCCTCTTGGCACATACAGGGCTTTTTAAAGAAAGACAGTGGGAAGGAAAAGTAAGGGAACCTGATGGAATTATCTTTATTTATGTGAAAAAAAAGTGTCTTCAAAGATGCTCAGATCTTCATCTAAATTACAATACTGAACAAACACAATGTATTTTAACTAATAACACACAAATCATTGTATTGTTCTTGTCCATGTTAAATACATCATTAAAATATTCACAGTCTTGGTTGGAAAAAGTATGTAAAACCCTCGGCTAATGACACAAACAAAAGCTAACAGCAGTCGGGAGTTATCAAACCTGGAGTCCAACCAGTGAAACCAGATTGTTGGTTTGGGTTAGACACTTTGACTCATAAAATACACACACAGATTTTGAGTTTGCTGTTCAAAAAGAAACATCTGCTGATGTGAATCATGCCTCACAAAAAAGATCTTAGAAGGATGAAGAATTGTTGATTTTCAGCATGAAGCTGAAAGGGTTATAAAGTCATCTCAAAGAGATTAGATATTCATCAGTTCACAGACCACAAATTGTCTGTAAACGGAGATGATTTAGTTCTGTGGCTACTCTCCCTAATGGTGGGCGTCCAGTGAAGACGAGCCCAAAAGGCAGAACGCAGAATGATCAGTGAGGTAAAATGAAGCCCAGAGTCGCAGCGAAAGGCTTATAAGAATCATTGGAGCTGATTAACATCTCTGCTTATGAGTCTGCCATACGCACATCATGGTGCATGGTGTCCTGCCATGGACACCACAGAGGAAGCCACAGAAACAAATCGCATACATGCCTGATGTTTGACAAAGAGCAGCTTGACACTTCACAACACTACTGGGAAAATGTTTTGTGGACTGATGAAACCAAGGTTGAATTGTGTGGGAAGAACATGCGGCACCACGTATGGTGTAAAAAAAAAAAAAAAAAAAGAAAGAAAGAAAGGAAAAAGGCCACTGAATACGAACATGAAAACATCATCCCAGAGACAAGAGGGAGCATTATGATTTGGGGCTTTGCTTTGGGGGTATCTGGTAGGATGTCAGGGCAGCTGTCCACCTGCTAAACCTCAGGAGAAGCAGGGTGATGCAGCAGGACAATGACCCGAAACATCAAACAAAATCTACTACAGAATGACTTCGGACAAAGATAATCCGTTGGAGTGGCCCAGTCAGAGTCCAGACTTAAATCCAGAAGAGATGATGTGGAATGAGCTGAACAGAGCTGCTCACACCAGACATCCTAAGAATATGTGTCGTCCTGAACGTTGTGCAGCTCTGATCAGCAGCTACTGGAAGTGCTTGTTTGAGGTTATTGGTCCCAAAGGAGGTTCGAGCACTTATTAAATCCAAAGGTTCACTTACTTTTTCCACCAGCTCTTTGAATGTTTAATGCTAGTGTTCGATAAAGACACAAAATATTACAATTGTTTGTGTGTTACTAGCTTAAGCACATAGTGTTTGACTACACTCGTGAAGATCAGATCACATTTTATGACCAATTGATGCAAAAAAAAAAAAAAAACAGGTCATTCCAAAGCCACTGTCGCACAAAGGCCTTGACAAAGATGACTTGAAGTCAAACCAGAGCACCAGAGAGAGAGAGTCCCATTGTTTCAATGTGACAAAGTCATCTGGAAAACCTTATGTTAAAATCATGAACATTACTCAGTTTGTACTTTTGGCTATTTCTTTGTATCATTTGAAAATATTTCCATATGTAGCGATCAAGATGTGTCCTGCAGCGTGCTGGATTTGCTTGTTCTTTTGGAGCAACTGCTTCCAATCTGTCACTTTGTAAACAGTTTGTGAAAGTGATGGGCACTGGTTTGTGTGCAGTCCAAGAAAACTGCATCACTGGCATTTTTTGGGGTATCCAAGTAGTACACTTCTGCTAAATAAAAACCAGTTGGCAGCATGTACTTTAATTGTGGCTTGTAAAAATAAGTTCATTTGGAAAGGTTGTGATGGAACTGAACTGTTGTATTCCACTGTAACAATAACCAGACTCTATCCACAGTACATACACAGCCGATCACCATCTGAACTTTCAAAGGGAGACCTTTGTAAATATCTTCTTGGACTGGCTCAAAGCTGGAATGTAACGGATTCTTGCTTCTGTGCCAAATGTGCTCTCTCTCTGTTTCTCATAATCGCTGAGATACGTTGTTCTCCCTCTCACCTTGCCAGTGGGACACCTATCACAACATCTGGGCAGTTTGCAGCATCTGGAATCAGCAGTCAGAGGCAAAAGAGGGCAAAGACTAAAATGGTTTACCAAATGTAAAAAAAAAAAAAAAAAAAAAAAAAAAAAAAAAACTGAAACAATTCCACTAATCAGCGAGTATCTGCTAAATCCTTGTAAAATTTCAGATAGGATTCTCAGCACTCTGCACCACAAGCCCTGGTCAAAATGTAAAGATAAAATAACGTCTGTCATTTTGGTCTGGGTGAAAGCAGGGCCTTTAACCACGGTGGTGAGGCGGCCCCTCCTTTGGGCGGGGTGGCAAAGATGACCTCTGCTTGGTAGGAAGGCCATAATAGCATCTGTGTGCTGACAGTGTGTCATTACACACTATATTTACATGAAACGCAAAAACCAGGGGTGGTAGGTCAGGACGTGAAGCTACGGGGGGTGAAGATGCTCTGGTGCATGTACCGTACAACCAGAGATTACTGGAGATTACAAAACCATTTAGCCTATAATGTGGCCCACTGTGCATTTTAATGGTTGGTGGGGCATGTTTTACAACATCATTACACATTCATGGGTTTGCTTTGATTGTATTTACCCAGCATCCAATGGATATTTTATTTTGATAGTTAATTATAATAGGTGCAGCCTGGGATAGTTTGTCCTGTGGTTGAAGTGGAAAATGATGATGGTGGTGAAATAAATTATGTGTGGTGGACAGAAAAATACTTGTTGGATACAGAATCAGTTCATTTCAGTTCAGCATCACTGAGGGTTGTTTGCCTTTTTCTTACATTGCTGCAATAATTGAAATAGGAACTCATTCCTTAGACGCATGTTCCTTTTCCCCGATAAGAAAAACACCATTGGTTCTTATTGAAAACAGCAAATGAGCAGCACACCGTATCACACCCACAGCTTTTACAATTTAGATTTGCATTACCAAAATACCTGCAGTAATGACAGCTGGTGCTGCCTCTGTCATTCATTTCAAACCATAAGTCTCACAGTGACTCACAAACTAATTCTTACATACAGACTAGTGTGTGTTACTAAATATTGACTCTTGATTACTGTCAGGTTTGAAGTTCCTCTTCAGACATGTTTTAAAATATGTAAAAATACTCTGCTATGATTCATATTTTGTTTAACATTGGTTTTCCACATAAAAAATAAGAAAAAATGTAAAACTGGGGCTGTAAGCACATCTACGCTTACTTCCTCGTTGAAAAATCTTGCGCTAAGTTAACAGGGGAAAGAGCAGTGTTCATCTATATGATCAGTCATGTGTGGAGATTAATCAAAAAATTAGATATTTGTACTATATGATTAGCGGAGGTAACATCAGAGAGACTCAGCTGCATGTCTGAGCCTCAGTCAGACCCAGACTCAGGAGTTTATTGTGACCAAAATCAGCAACAAGAAGACGTGTCAGAACGATAAGCGCAGTTAATTGGTTTTGTTGTAACTGGCAGTTGCTGACACAGTGTTAGTGGTTGGCTAATGCAAACTCTCGCTCCCTGTTCTGACAAGGTTTTATTTGTTCATTGGGTTTATTTAGCCCCGCCCCTCATCTATGAAAATTGACAGGATTGGTTCTTCAGGTTAGATGACATATGAAACCCAGGCTGTCTGAATCTGCTTTTATGAGACTGTCATTGGTTCAATGCAGTCCCATGAAGGAGATGCACAGTCATGGCACTGACTGCTTATTTTGCTAATGATATATCTTGTATTGTATAAAAAACATCATATGTTAACAAGGTTAAAAACTTGATTTTGTTCGGAGGAGGTCTTTAACTGTTGCACAGCTATCTGAACCAAACAGAAAAAACCTCTGAGAACAAGTCCGATCCGGTCAACAAGTCCCATACATCTGACACAAACCGAGCAATGGATGTAGGGATAGTTGTTGCAGTCCTACAGTGACCTTACATAACCTTCTTGTCCCACTAATTATGCCGTTTCTCTGTTCTCAAGCTATAAGAAAGCTAGTTTTTTTTTTTACGTGGTCATATTGATACCACAGTCAGAGTACTGTGGTATCTATCCTTCCAGGGAGACTTGTTCAGAACTGAGCTCAATTCAAAGGTTCGTGTAACAGAGTGAGGGCAGGCTAATGCAAAGCAGGATGTATATTTTACTACATCCTGGAGATATGATGAAAAGCCTTTGTTGGACTGAAATGAAAAGAATTTTGATATCAGTTCCTTGTGTTGCTGTCAGTTCTCTTGTGTCTTATAAAAAAAAAAAGAAGATTATGATGTCTTTGTGATACAAATCCAGTCCTTAAGGGCAGAACTGAAACCTCGACAAACCTCCGAAGATTATATAATGTTGAAAAATCAGGCATACCTTCAATTTACTGCCTGTAATCCACTGCTGTTATATGATGTGTATATTTGCCTTTAACAACACAGACCCTGGTGTTTACCCACTCAAATCACAAGGGACAGAGAGAAAACACCGGCTGTTTTTGTTCCATTTATCCAAAGCTTCATTACCCCATCAAACATTTACCTGCGAGCAATGTGCTTTCAAGAGTTCACACACACACACACACACACACACACACACACACGCATAAAGCATGTACTGTACATTAGTCGAGTAATGCCTTAAGACTGAAAGAGCTCACTGCACGGTGTATAGTGTTTGGGTTTCCAGGCTTTGGTCCACTGCTTCTTTCAACCCAAACAGAGCACTCACAACAGCACTGAAACACAAACCATATATACATATGCACGTCTAACGATCAGACCTTTCCCTCACACACAAATCAGCTGGATATTATGAATTTCTTCATCATCAGCAGTTATTTCTTAAAAAAAAAAAAAAAATCAGACAAGGGTTGATTTTAATTCCGGCTGTTGGGGCAGACAAATGGTTGCTAAGGCAAGAGGGTGGGGGCAGGGACAAAAACACTCTTGGTCCAGCGGAGGTAATTTTGTCTGGCTGTCGGCTTGACAGGGTGTTTGTGTACCAATGACATCCTGTTTGACACAGAGGGTAGTTCAGTCTCATCTGACGTAAGTGGTGCTAATTTGTGTGGCAACAAAATAATTTCCAGCCCTAATTGAAGGAGCGTTGCATGTCAGGCTCACACGCTTTACACCAAAGAGGGAGTCTGTTTCTAAGTCAAGGATGATACTTTGTTCCCCACCAAACAAGGGCAGCCTTTTCTATTCTCCAGCTCGGTTGGGAGCAACACATTATTGTCTGTGAAAGTTGATACGACACAAATGCATACCATCTGTCCAAGTATGACTGTGGAGGGAACATGTTTGTAAAGTTCCAGCATGGAGTTGACTTTTGTAGACCCCAAAAGCTTTTGGTGAGGAAAACATTATAGTTATGGGTGAGATTATGTCATCAAAGCATTAGTTGTAATGGAAACAGATTCAGTTCTATATTTGAACTGGATTCTTTGGGACATAATTAAAATCCAGATAGATGAGTTGCCAGTATACAACTGCATTTACAGGGGAAACACTGTGAACCTCTGACTGCTTTATCTTTTCAAGCAAAGCTTCTTGAAGTTCATTTCATCCTTAGCATCTTCTACATTCCTCTGAGTTTTCACTGGCTCCATCTTTTAAACACCACTATAAAAGGACACAAATAAATGCTGAAGTCTAATCAGTGTGGCCAGGAGTTGTAGAGAAAAAGTCATCACGAGAACGATGGACAAAACCTTCAGCAGTCGTACTACCATGCTTACTAATTGATGACTTATGGGATCTGAAACCTCACCGCAATTAGGGAGGTGACTTTTGTAACTTTGAGACTGACATTCTGAGAAGCATGCTGACGTTACACAGAAATCAGTCGTGTGTGGAGATTAATCAAAAAATTAGATATTTGTACAAAAACAGAGTCAATTCTGCTGCGCTCAACAGGAAACAGATAATTGAGGCCGTTTTCTTGTCTGTCCTGGATCATGTTATCTAAAGACACGCCTCCGCCTCCACCCTTAAACCCCTGGATTCAGTTTGTCACTAAGATTCATTACTGGTGACAGTCATCATACATCACTTCCTCATTAAACTGGTCCCAGAGTCATTATTTGACCCATTCAAGGCATTGGCTAATGCTCAAAGTCCCACATGCAAACAGTGATTTTGGGAAAGCTGCTTTTAGTTTTTGTGCTGCACACAATTGGAACATTTTACAACACACATTAAAACTCACAACACAATCGTACCAATTTAACCTACCTTAACTACCCATATAAAACTATGATCACAAACTACAACACTCTTTGGTAACTCTTTGTTTGCTTGCTTGTTGATTGTTTTTGTGTGTGTTTATTCTGTTTTCAGTGTACTCTCTCTAAAATGAGGCCTTGCCCTCGATGATTCTTCGAGATTCAAATCAAGGTTGACTGAAAGTGTTTCTCCCAAAGAAAAGGTGATTTCAGATTAAATGGCAAAATTTGCATTTACAGAAAAAGTAGACAGTCTTGTGGAAATCGGTGCAGTGTGTTACTTTAAATGAGCTACTTGTAAGTCTTGCTATTGCTTCATAGCCAGCATTAGCATTAACAGCTGTTTACTCACCAGTCTAGAGGAAACATTGTGAGTTCAGCATCAAACTTCATTCCTTTACTCATCAAGAGCTCTCTCCATCAGTATAAAAGCAATCCCAATGTTAGCTCTTGTCTCCATCACGCCTTTTCTTCTACTGAACTTAGCATGCTAACCAGCTAGCCCCGGCCCATCTCATCACTTCCCGATAGCGTCTCATTGTAGCCTCCAATCTGCCCTGAAAGCATAGTGCTGCTCAGAAGAAGTATTATAACCTCTTGTCTTGTAAACACAATGATGGCTGAAGCTCTTGTCAACATCAATCACCACCACCTGCTCCCAGCAAGAAACGAAGTTCTGCGGGCAGAGAAAACTCAAACCCATTAATTTCAGTACCTTGGACCTGATATTTTGTTGATACTACCACTGGGCAGAATTTTTGAAATTTCTAACTGTGACACTGTCACAATCACTTTTCCCTACATTTTCTTTTCCATCCTGCTGGTGGCATCCACTTGCAGGACACATGATGGCTCCACCAGAGCAGATAGTGCAGATGTTTACTCCGCTTCAGCTTTGAGTGATTGATTAGCTGAAACTCTGAGATTTTCCAGGTTTTAAGTATATTATTTCCATGCATGTTTACAATCACATTCTGTATACTATCTGCTGGACTGTGTGTGGTCATGTGGTGCCGACTCTGCTCAGCAGCTGTTCAGAGGATAACTCAAGATAGGTAAAAAAAGAATGTGGATGTACTAGATCGACTGGATACATTGTGCTTTATCTCCATCCAACGCTTTGATGTCCATCTGCAGTAATACTTGCACTGAGAGGGACAAGTGTAAACTACTCATATCCCTTCTTCTCAAAATGCTGTTTTCATTTCAGCTGCATGTCCGAGATTTATATTTGCAAATGAACAAAGCTGCATCTTTTTGCATTCCAGAAGATAAAGAGCTTCCTCGGGGAACATGACTCATTTCAGAGTGTGCCATTAATCAGTTCAGACTTTATCTTAAAAAAGGGGAAAAGGCGGAGTGGGAAAGTTCAGTTTACATTTCAAACCATCAGGCTTATTTTTTATGTTATCCGCTGTTATGCAGCTGTAGTAGCTCCACACAGACAGTGCTTTCACAATAGAGTTGTAGTTGTAGTTTTTTTTATTAAAGAAAAAAAAATGTAATGATGCTACTACTCATCACTACAGAGAATTTATTATACTTACAGTTTGTTAGAATATTAGTCAACCAGTAGCTTGCAATGGCAACCGCACCAAACCATTAACGCAGCTTGATATCAACACATGTTAGCCTTCAAGTCAGGCTCATACATATGCTGTTATACTTTCTAACTTTTTTGCTGGTCACATATTTCCACAGTTTGAACATGCCAGTCGGGGCTTGTGGCATGTCTTCCATTCTTCAGCCCTTGACACACTCTCACTGTTCAAAAACACTTGTAGACACACACAGAGCATTTAATCCACTCTTGGTTCCCAGATGTGTCAGATGTGCCGTCGAGCGGCGGTGCTGAAGGATCTCAAGGAACGCTATTTTGCAGGGAGGAAAGAGAGGAGTCACTTGAGGTCAGTGAGGGGGAAATGTGTGAACAGTAAAACATTTCACCTTCCTGGAGGCTGAGTCAGAGCACTTCTATTCAAGCTGGGAATGGGGCAGGAGGGGAGAGGATCTGGTGACATGACAGTTGAAGTTATGGCAATTGACTGACCCGTGATACCACTCGAAACTGCACTGGAGGGGTAAATTTGATTACTGCCCTTCTGCTACTACTCAGAGACAAAAATATGAACAAGACTCTCTTGGAGAAAAACACAGAAGACTAACACGCCTCTGCAGCCTGAGATGCCTGGATCATTGCTCTACTTTGGGTGCAGCAGAGACATCCATATATAGCGTATGCTGTTTAGATGAGAGGACATCCAAATGTTGACGTAGATATTTACATTTGAAATTTGTGGAGTTTCATTTGAATGATTTTCTCGCTTGAAGGTTCAATTTAGTTGAACAAAATTTTAGACCCCAGACATATTTTGGTATGCTCCTGCTAAGAATGTCTTTAAGACGCAGCGCCAACTTTCCTCAGAGGCATGTCATATGAATTTGAATCTGGCGCTGCTTTGCAGTGATAAATCTATTATAAAGGGATTCCACAGAGACACTTTTCGTCATAATTTCCTTATGAAATGTCTCATAATACATTATAGCGTCAGAATTCTTTCCAGGAAGTGTGACGGGTAAAGCTGTCCTTGGTAATCTCACTGCAGAGGAACGGTCATGTTCAGAGGAACTTCGTGAAGATGTAAGTATAACTATCAAGAAATGGGACAAGGGAGGTGATGTTGCAGTGATGGATACTGTAGTTTATGTAAAATATTGAAATGTTGGTTACAAGTGTGAACTTCATTCCTTGTTATCCTTTTATTTTCAGAATCATTGGTTAAATGAGAACAAGGTTGAATTTATAGAGGCAAAACATCCTACAACACCAGTAATCTGTGGCCTATAGTGCATAAAGCTTTGATGGAGCCTACATCAGGAAATGGCTCTTTAAATTTCCCATATTCTATAAGATTTCCATGTGTTGTTTGATTATAAAGCAGGTCTAGGTTCTATATTAATACTGTGAAAGTATCAAAGCGCTCAGTCCACAGAGAAATGCACACAGCCTGTATTCAGAAACTGAGCCTTAAAACGAGCAGTCAGGACTTCTGTAACAGTGTGATGTCACAACAAAGCAGTCACTCCTCTCAGCCATGCCCCAAGCCTCGCCCACCAGGGCCCACCATCCAACCTTGCAGGATTTGGTTTCTCTGGGTGTTTTACCTGAAATCTGCTATATTCTTATTGGATCACTCAGAAAACAGTCAGCCAATCAGAAGAGAGGCTCAGAGCCTCCTCTCTTCTGATTGGCTCACCGACCTGTTGTTACTAGAGCTCCAGAGAGAAGCCTGAGAGAGGAGATGTAAAACTACACAAAGATGGTTTAAAACCATAAATATATCTTCTTATGGATCAACACTTAAAATTAAAACACTGGAGAAGTGCAAAATAAGGGCATAATTTGTTGACTCTCATAAACACATATGTTCATTGTGTCCTACTTGTCCCTCTTGTGAAGGATACAACTGATCTACTTAATGAAATAAGCTGTAATTCAGACATCAAGGAAGAGGAGTGGTTGGTTTCCTTAGATGTGAACTCTGCGTACAATCATAAATGACGATGGAGGAATTGACCCTCTTTAATTCTAGAGTGAATGTCATTCTACTGGAGCTGACACCGTTTCTAGTACCAAGAAATCAGGCCTTGTTTGCCAGGACTAGCTTCAGAAGGCAAGTGGCATGACAGGTTAACATGTGAACTGGAACCAGGTCACATTGTTGAGTGGCTAAAATCTGGACCTGACCATCTAAATTGAGCCTTTGTAAAACAGGTGGAACAACAGTTTTCTCGTGTCTTATTTTTTTTCCAAACTGCTTCCTCATTGACAGTTTGACCTATCCTGCCGTCCAAAATCACTGGTGGCTCCTGTTGCACAGTCTCACTGTCAAAGCTTGTGACCAAACCACTGACTCTTGTCGCTGCTGTGCTCCTCCTTCACTAAAGCAAACACACACAAAGAGTTACCTTTCCAGTTATATTTGCAATTTTGCCCATGACTTTCTGTCTAAATGTTTATAATTTTCCGTTTGGAACCTTTGTTTTTGTTTTGGTATATTTAGCCATCCCTCGTCCTGGGCTCAGTGCCCGCTTGACAGACAGTCTCTAATTAGCACAGCAGAAATACATATTTAGAACTGTGTGGCTTTGGAGACTCTCTTTATTTAAGTCACCAGGGAGAACAATGGAGGAAACAATGGCTGCCTGCAGCAGGCAAGGTCTTCACAGCACTGACTCAGTGCAGATCTTCTCAATGTGACAGTGCAGCTCAAATCGAGATACTGTAAAACAACCCACTCACTGCAGATGCTAAAAGCTAGTTTATTTCCTCCAATGACAGGGAGTTGATTGTTGTGCTGCAGGGTTTTACACTCAGTCTGAATAGCTGTGGCACCATGTCTGGTAAGGCTTTAGTTTAAGCAAATGTTTTTGGCACATTGGCCATAAATAATAATGAATCACAGCTTAAATGATGAATATTGTGGCTGCTTGTAATTAAGACAAGTGTTTGTTCCCACATAATCATGGGTGACACGAGTGATTTAAGGCGTAATAATAGACATTTTGGGAACAAACTGTTTTAATCTCCCTGTGGCAGTGTTGATAAGAGGAAGCTGTGTCTTAATACTGATAGCTGTTTTGGGTTTGTGTCCCCCATGGAGGCAGGCCTGAGCAGGAAGTGTGGGTGCGGCTGGCAGACATTTCCCTTGGCTCCCCGCTGAGACCCCTTTAAAAGTGAAACTTGAATCAGAGCCTCTACACATTTACTTGTCTGCGGTTCACAAATGAGTGAGCAGCAGGGGGACTCCACTTCTGCTGCACTATAATTTTGGGAATTAATTCAGATCAATTTTGATTTTTAAGAAAACTGTGGCTGTCACACAGTAAATTATACCCCAAGTGAGAGTTTAGATTTCACCCTCAAAGAAAAGAGTGTCAAAATAACAACACAATGTGGAGGTGGCTGCATGATCTCACTATTCTTTCCACCAGCTTTGGTTTACCACACCCAAAAAGTATTGCCATACATCACTCATTACTCATTTATCTTTTTAATTTTCCTATAGGAGTTTGTTGGAAAATTACTACATTAAGAAAAAAACGTTACAGTGGTTGTAAAAAAAAATTATAAAAAATAAGTATGGTAAGCAATGATTACTAAGCTCAGTCAGTTTCCATAACATTGTGGCAAGTTTTTCCAAAGAAATCAGGATGAGAAACTCAGGGAGTCAACAGGGGTCAGTCCGTTATGTCTTAATAAAGGATTCTATCAGGTTGCTTCAGATTTGCCTGAATTGCAAATCTACGCTATGGACTGAGCAAGTATTTTATTCCACTTGAAAACGTAAAGAAAGCTGGCTGGTGGTAGAACTTACTTACATCAGAGCTTTGACCTTAACGCTAACGTTGCATGCTAACATGCTCACAATGAGAATGTAAAAATTCTGATGCTAGGCAGGCATGTTTATTTTGCTCATCATGTTAGCTCAGTTAGTTCATCTCAAAGGAGACATGAATGTGTCGACCAAATGTCATGGCAAGGCAAGTTTATTTATACAGCACATTTCATGCATAGAGGCAATTCATAGTGCTTTAAATAGTAAGAGTGCAGTTATTAGCAACAATTAAAAACAGAGATGAACATAAAAGTGTTTTGCCTGTAGCCTGAATTTTGGTGCATCTTAGATCTTCCGGAAGTTTGTTCCAGCTGTGTGTAGCATAATCAGTGAACACAGCTTCACCTTGTTTTATTTTAATAGAAAAAATAAGCAGACTGGTAAAAGGGTTCATAGTGAGGAGGAAAGTCAGAGGTGTACTTAGGCCCTAAACCATTAAGTGATTTGTATTATATATATATTATATATATATATTGAAGTCAAGCCTTCTAGACACTGTTAGCCAGTGCAGAGATCTGAGAGCTGGTGTAATATGTTCAGCATTCATGGCAATCCATCCAGTAGTTGTTGAGATATTTTACAAAAAAAAACCCATAAATGTGAAGCTTATAGTGGCACTACATCACTACATCATTATGATCCTCTGGCAGCCAATGTCTAAAAAATGTCAAGACAATCCATCCAGTAGTTGTTGAGATATTTCAGACTAGACCAAAATGGCAGAACGATCAACTTACAGACTAATATTTCTATCCAAAGAGCTGCTTTTAACATGGCTAACAAGAAACCCAAGGGAGCTGAGGTCAGTCAGACCAAATCCAAATAGAGATGAGGATTGTTAGACCCAATCCAAAATGTGGTCAATCAATAGAGGCAAACAGAAGGAGAAAACCAACAACATGCAAGCACAACAGACAACAACAAGGCAATTCAATGGGACCCACCTAACTTAAAGGTTCTGATTATAAAGCAGCTCATACTCTGAATGTATCAAAACTTCATTCGACTGAGAATAGAACACGGCCCATATTCAGAAACTGTATCTTAAAAACAAGTCATCAGGATTGTGATGTCATAACGAAGCAATCACCCCTCTAAGATGTGCCCACATCTGGACCCACCGTCCAACTTTGCAGGATTTGGTTTCTTTGAGTGTTTACCTGAAATCTGCAGTATTTTTTTTTTTCGGTCTCTACAAGGACGTGGAATTTTTTCTATCTTTCTGTTTGAAGTTTCTCGTTTTATCAATCATGCTGTTTTATGAGTTACACTTGGACTGAAAACCATGTACATGTGCACTGCAAACTTGCTGACTTACAGTTAAGGATGATGTCCACCGCCTGGAATCAGCTCATAAAAAAGGATAAGATGCTTTGTCTTTGTTGGCTTTGTCTCTAAATGTAAAATATGGGACCTTGAGTCTGACTGAATATAATTTGTGCCTGGCTGGATTCAGGTCCCAGGTCATGTCTCAGATACTAGGAAGCAAGTGGGCCTCTGAAGACCTCTTGCCATGGCCCACCTGAGTTTACCTGCTGGATGCAAGTGGACCTGGATAAATATTGTGACAGTTTTAGTTCAAACGTATGTATCGTGTGGGTCTGTGGAAAGATGTGTCAAAAGAAACACTTAAAAAAATAATGTGTTGATAGCAAAAAAAGGCACAAGATGATGTCCCGTCCAATGAAAAGAAGATTGCGTGTTCTTTAAACAGTAAACAGAGATGGACTCAATCATTGTTTGGAACATTCATCTTCTAAGAATGGAAAGTTTTTAAAACAAAAGCTGTGGCATTTCTTTGATAGATCATGGTTTATTATTTCTAATAAAATTTAAACAGTACACTTTATTTAAAGTCGGGTATCTTTAAATAACATTTAACTAAACATTACTAAACACTAAACATTTTGGTCTACATGTGTTTGAATGTGTCCGTGCTGACCTGCTCCCATGATGCTCTTCCATGTTCCCCATCACTCAGCAGATGGCGACACGGCCCAGATGTGTAGGTGTAAACATGCTGTTAATTAGGCCAGAACTTGCTCTGATCTCCTTTCAAAGGCACTGACCCGCTGCAGACACACCCTCTCACTCTCCACGGCCCCCAACACTCAGCCACTGACCAGCCCTACACCCTAGGCAAATATTTGGGGAAATGGCAATGAACCCTGTGTTACAGACACATAAACACACTCACACACACTCACACACGCATGCATTTGTATTACTACTGATCATTCCTTCATCCTTAACTGTAATGTTATTCTAACTCTTAACCCATAACTCCTTAGGATCCCTTAAATTGTAATTGTGTAGATCCTCAGTTATAAGACCTGAAAGACAAACCATAAGAAACTACGTGGTGCAAATTAGAAGAGGAAATAAAAAAATAAATAAAACATTGTTGACAACCAGATTTTTGTGAGTAATGTTAAACTTTTTGACTTTAGCCACACAGTGGTGGGGCTCTAGGAATGGAAACGATCTGTTTGACAGTTGGTTTATCAATTCCTCTGTTAGTCAGTGTGACTGTCCATAAGCCAAACACTTTGTCAAACTAATTGATTAGATTTCCATGAAATTCATTACAGCTTTACAACAGCATTGGTGACTGTCTTGTTGAGCAAGCATGCATGTTACTAAACTAATGTAATTAGTGCAGCTACGGAAGCACATGATTTTATCAACATGAATGCAGACTCAGACTTTTGCTTTTTTTTTGCATTTTTGTGCCACAGATATCAAAGTTAGAAATGCTGTCTCTCAACATTTACCACAAAACCTACTGACCAAATCCTGCTGCTCTATTCAGCTTGACACTGTTAGTATGTTAGCACCATGCTACCATGTTAAAATTTGCAAGCTAAACCTCAGCATTTTAAGATGGTACGCAGAATGTAACATGCTAATATAGCTTAGCATAACATGTTGCCTTTACTCTGGAACCATACTCGAGCCCAACTTTAAATTCATTTATTAACTTCAATTTACTCTGCAGGGCGGCACGGTAGTGCAGTGGTTAGCGCTGGCGCCTCACAGCAAGAAGTCTTTCTGTGTGGAGTTTGCATGTTCTCCCCGTGCTTGTGTGGGTTCTCTCCGGGTACTCCGGCTTCCTCCCACAGTCCAAAGACATGCAAATGGGGACTAGGCTGATTGGTTACTCCAAATTGACCATAGGTATGAATGTGAGAGTGAATGGTTGTTTGTCTCTGTGTGCCCTGCGATGGACTGGCGACCTGTCCAGGGTGTACCCCGCCTCTCGCCCGAAAGGATGCTGGGATAGGCTCCAGCCCCCCCGCGACCCTACTAGAGGATAAGCGGTAGAAAATGAATGAATGAATTTACTCTGCAAAGGACAGCAATAACAAACAGTGTTTCAGTGTAATGCATTATTTCTGGATACAGACTATGTTACACACTGTTGGTCTAATCCACATCAGAAACTAGGATTACCATCATCTCACCTTCAATCAATACAATACTGCAGAACCAAACTGTTTTCCATTTTACATCAACTAACATATACAGTATGTAAATTTAGCTGTAGCCAGGGTTTGAATTACGAATGGGATTGAGACTTGAAACTT
>NW_019174446.1:3799422-3799682 GCF_002260705.1 Seriola dumerili | reverse complement strand
TTTCAGACATCCCTAAAGTGGACCATACCATTTCTTAACCCAGCATTGTTTCACTTCAAATGTTTGCTTGTCAGTTCGTCGTTAACAATATAAAATGTCATATAATATCTAATTTTAGCAAACAGTGAGACAATGGATCAATGTTCATCAATATTGCATTTATTATTTCATTTCAATAGTGGCTTAGTCTTTTAACTTTTTGATAAAAGCTTTTATAATAGGCACTCCCTTTGTTTACACTCAGGAATTCAGAGTTTTAC